>NW_009230069.1:0-313 GCF_000690835.1 Fulmarus glacialis
AGATAACAGGACACCATCTCCCTCTTGACTATAGTGTCCTTCTCCCACAGAGGCTGCTGCTTCTCCTTGCTTAGGTTCGTATCCAGCTGCTGAAGAAAAGCACACTAGTTTTTAAACACCCTTACTCTTGGAGCAGGGCTCAGCAAGCAAAACACCATTTAGGGGACAGTCTATTACAAATGTGTAGTAGCAAATATGACTGCTATCAAGCTTATCCAATATTCATTGGATTTCAGTTGCATTAGAAAGCTAAAATCTACTGGGAGAGAAACCAGAGATGTGGATCGAACTAAAACCTGCTTTCAGACTTTTG
>NW_009230069.1:445-1304 GCF_000690835.1 Fulmarus glacialis
CCAACCGATAAAAGCCAAGCCTCCTCAAAGAAGAGATACATGCAGGCAGAAGAGGTGAAGCAGGCCAGTGGAAGACTTCAGAAATCATCTCCGTTCCTCTACTTGCTACAGAGACATTGCCACAGAAAAGTAGAAAATACTAGTGCACGGAGAGCGGGAATACGATGTTAGCTTACCAGCATCTGCTCACAGAGCGCCAGCACATGTGCCCCCGGTGCCTTCTGACGTGTCTGTCCCGAGGCAGAGATGCCTGTACAGGCAGAGGAAGTGCTCGGACCTGCATCGCACTTTTCCTTTTTCTTTTTTACCCTCCTACTGGGGAATCATTGCAGCTGGTGGGAGAAACAGAGGAAAAGTCAGCGATCACTCATGGCCTACATGCTATCCCAGAAGTCACAGCAGGCATCCTGCCTGCACTTCTGCCACTGGTTATCCCAGACACCCAGCGCTGGAGCAAGCGGCACTCAGTGTGGGCAGCTCAAGGGTCCTCAGCCTTTGGGCACTACTTGCACTACCAGCAGGAGTTAGTAAGGACGCTGCTGAAATTTGAAGTCAGAGAGGATACCAATTCAACAGCTCCTTTGGAGACCACCACAGTTTTGTAGTGCCCCCAGCTTTTGATTCATGCTCCGATAAGACTGCCCATTAAATGGACACGAGGAGAGCAGAGCCAGAAGGGTGCACTGCAGCTCATACCCAAGGAGCAAAACTAGAGGATCCTACAAAACTGAACAGCCTTTTACAAGGAGCAGCTACATTCAACAGGCATGTGGCACTAAGGGCTGAATTCCCTCCATAGGAAAGGGTTAGAGTAAGGTCTGCCCCGAGCAAGTAGGCACCCTGTGTCTGAAGCCGTCTG
>NW_009230070.1:0-5246 GCF_000690835.1 Fulmarus glacialis
GCACATAAGGAATATGCTGGGGAAGACAGCATATTTCTTATGTGCTGGGTTACTCCTGCTTCGGGCAAAGGAAAATCAATCCGTGGGATTGCTTTTGCTCAAGGACCTGGGTGCACTTGGTGGGTGATGCGGAAGGATGGGGAAGTCCAGTGTGTACTTCAAGGGGATTTGATTTTGGGTGAAAATAGCCAATGAACTGAATTGCGTGATGTTAATTGCTATATAATACTCTGTCACCACTACTATGGTCACTATATGCCATATCAACGGTATTACAGTAAGAATTACCCAAATTAATGAAGAAGGAATTTTGATGAAACCGAGCAAAGTGCAGCAATGATAGAACCACACAAGCACAGCGGTGATGGAATTACAACTGGCCTCAGCATGCAACAATCCAAAACCACACACCATCCCTCCTGCCCTGAAGGACTGTTATGACAGATGGAGCCCAAAGTCATGGACTAAATTAACTCAATGGACATTTTAGAGGGATGGCCCATAGACCAAGGGAATCATATCTGTGTGTATATATCAAAATACAGGAAAGGTGGTGGTGATTAATTGGGATGTATTGGAAAGTGTGGGACCTGGGCATGATGTATATGGTATAGAATAAGGGGTGGATATTGTCCTGGTTTCAGCTGGGATAGAGTGAATTTTCTTCCTAGTAGTTAGTATAGTGCTGTGTTTTGGATTTAGGATGAGAATAATAACACTGCTGTTTGTTAACACACTGATGTTTTAGTTGTTGCTGAGCAGTGCTTACACTAAGTCAAGGACTTTTCAATTTCTCATACTGCCCTGCCAGCGAGGAGGCTGGAGGTGCACAAGAAGCTGAGAGGGGACACAGCCAGGACAGCTGATCCAAACTGGCCGAAGGGATATTCCATACCACATGGTGTCATGCTGAACAAAAAAAGCCGGGGGAGTGCAGCCGCTGCTCAGGAACTGACTGGGCATCAGTCAGCGGTTGGTGAGCAATTGCATTGTGCATCACTGGTTTTGTATATTCTTTTATCATTATTATTATTTTCCCTTCCTTTTCTGTCCTGTTAAGTTGTCTTTATCTCAACCCACGAGCTTTACCTTTTTTCCAATTCTCTCCCCCATCTCACTGGGGGGGAGTGAGCAAACGGCTGTGTGGTGTTTAGCTGCCTGCTGGGTTAAAGCACGACCCAGACCTCTAGCAGGGACTCCAATACGTTTCTAATGTACTGTGAAAAATAAAACTGTACTTAGAAAAGCACTGAATGGCTATTTTGGGAATGTATGTTTCAACATAGCCTGCACAATGAAAGCAAAGCAACGTGTTGTGAATGTGCTACCTATTTAAAAGGACACATTGCTCTTTTCTTCAGTATGAAATGTAGCAATTAAGCACCACATCAAAATTATTAGAGCTATATAAAGCACTGTGAAGACTAATGTAATAAAGAGTTAAAGGCTAATGTAATAAAGAGTTAGATTCTCTACAGTGCAGAATAGTGGCCTTTTAATCTATGAACCACATGCTAGGCAATAGATTTGTTCGATAATCTGTAGAGTGTGTTATACACTGTATACTTATACTCAGTAGGGAAATTTTGTTCTGAACTTATATAGACAACTTGTAAAATGTTATATATGACTTAACCATGTAGGAGAGAACCTACTGTTTATACCATGTATACAGTTCAGTATTAAGCAAGCATGCCACCGTTTACTGCTTACTGCTATATGTTATGTATAATATTTACATATACTTTGAATTTAAAATTCAGTGAAGCTGCTAGAAAATACATGAAAAACAAAGTTTAAGATAAAATTGCATGAAAATTTCTAACACAAAGTCAATAAATAACTGAAAAGATTCTATGCTAGATATTTTTAAGAGTCCCTTTTGAAACTACATTTAATTTCTCTCTGAAATAATTGCTGTTACTTGTGATCACCTAGTAGAGGATAGATACAGAACGGTCTTTGTGTTTAACTGCTTCAAACAAACATTTTCCATATCAGCTGTCTGTTTTCCTGTTTTGCCTCTGGGTAAAGATCACTTTCATGTTTATCATTTCCTTGTTGCAACTAATTAAGCTGCCAAGTTTTAAATCCCTGGCAGCTTATACTATTCAGACCAATTATTCTACATGCAAGGACAGCTTGACTACATACAATTTATGTTCTCTGTCCTTCAGAGTTCATCATATGAACTCAAGGCCAAGATCAAAAATCTAAATTTTAATCTCAGTTCTATGACTTTGTAACCTTGGAGATGTCATTTCATTCCTTCGTATTTGCTCCTCCTCTGCAAAAGCTTTTTAAGTACCTTTTCCACACTTCTCAAGAGAAAATTCGTATGTGGATAATACTTGAAAACAACTGGAAAAGAGAAAGGAAACAAAGGTAGGTGTTCTCCTAGCGCTCACCAGAAGTGCCCCATGGAGGTCTGCATTACAGCTTAGGAATATGCTGAACAGCACCAGTGATCTCGAAAAGCGGGAGGTGAAGAGTGAGGTTGTTTTTCAGGGCAATGAAAATGAAATCTGGATCTTCCTCTTAAACTGTTAAGAAGCTAAAATTGTCTTTCACTACCTTTCAGACTCCAATACGAGAGTACTGTCAAGATCATCTTCCACTCCATATGAGGAGCCTCTTCTGCAAAGAATGACTGGAGGGACTGGCTCTGTTTTGAAGATAACATGCAACAATCCTCAACAAAACTCATGCTCAAGTGACAAGTACTTAAAAAATGCTTCAAAAGAGTACACTAGTAACATCAGCACTAAGCCCTGCACTTGGCAAACACTAATCACAAAAGCAAAATGAAGAAAAACTGAGGTATTCTTTTTAAATTAAAGAAATGGAGAGAATATATGAGAAAGAATAATTTAATGAAAAATTAATGTAATCATAACCTCAATACAGAATCTATTTTATATCCATCAACATACCATCTTACTGGAAATCAATTTAATGTACCAAACAGTAACACCTTGGGTTACACTATCAGCCAGTTACAGAAAAGGGGCCTCAGTGGGAGTTAAGCAGAATATCCTGCTGTAAGAAAGATTTATTACACATACCTTAGTATGACAACAGGGCCCTAGGATTTCCCATGTTACTTCTGCTCCACCATATCAGGTGTACATTTACAACAATAACAGCGTTGAAAATAAAAACTTTAAAATGCTGGTAGCCTGCCGCATATTATTGTAGGAAGTTATCTTCTTTGAGCTCTAACATCATTTTAAAATGTGAAAGGTCTGATTTCTGATAGTACCAAACCAGGTGACAGTCCTGAACAGGACCATGGTGAAAGGAATAAAGCATATGAGAAGAGGCTGAGGGAGGTGGGTTTGTGTAGTCTGGAAAAGACTACAGGTATTTTCCACAACCTAAGCAGGGCTACTAATGGAGTCAGTCTCAGTCACAATCGTCACAAGCTGCAAGAATTGAAATTCCAACTGAAAATAAGGGAAAAAAGTTCTTTGCATGAAAGTGGTTAAGCATTAAAACAGGTTGCCCAGGGAGGCTGAATCCATCCTTAGAGATTTTAAAATCTCAACTGGGTAAAACCCTGAGCAACCCAATCTAACTTTGAAGGCAGCTCTGCCTGGAACAGCAAGATGCACCAAATGACCTCTAGATGTTCCTCCTAATTTACATTACTCACTCCAAGTTAACTCAATAGCTAAAGGCTGCTCAGTCATTTTCACAATCAGACATTTAAGACATGTGAAGACCATTTCTAACTTTCTTGAGATTCATCTAAAAGAAAGGATGAGAATGAAACTCCTAAATCAATCCCGTGCACAATGCACTTCATAAAATCAGTTAAGCTCCACCTTACATTATGCTCCATAACCATCCTCTTCCAGCAGTTAGGAACTGTTTTCAGATTTTGAGCCCGTATTTATCACCAGTGGCAATGAATCCTAGCTTTGTTTCAATATTATTAGCAAAAGGAAACCTTTTGCACTAAGGTCTATAACAAGAATACTAAATAAGGCAAGATTAATTAGTCTTTCCAGTACAGTACCTTTTCTCACAACCTTCTGTCACATCATCTTTGCTTAGACCTTTACTAATCTTACGGTTCTTGAGCAACGCCAGCTATTCTTGAACTAAAGCTGAACTAAAAATTTTTCATGTGAAAAAAAATCAAAACTTTTCAGATAAATGAAATTGTCAACATTTTCTTTTTCTAGCAAAACCACTTATTTGTTCAAAGAATAATATCTGGTTGATCTACAGCTTGATTTTTCTTTGTTCAATCAATGCGTTGTATCCTATTTATCCCATTTTACTTTATCCAATTATTCTTCATACTTTTTAATTTTAATTTTTCTTTATTTGCTTGCACTCCTTCTGTATTCAGCTACTATTCTATCGTAATTTTTAACTGTAATCTCTTGAAACAAGAGCTGTCCTTCTGCTCTATATTTCTACACCACTTAGCACAGCACTGTCCTGCTCCACATATAAGCCTTTAAAATGCAACAGTAATATAAACACGTTTTATTAGGCTTGAGGCTGGCTACCACAAAATTGCCTGGTTTTTGCACCATTTAATGAAACAATTCTATGTTTTCCTGTATTCATATGCCAACAGTAAAGCTTGCTGCTAATGGATATAATGTTCTCTCTTTCTGAAACTTGCTATGATTCAGCTATTACCGGGTTGGGGAAGGAAAAAAAAAAGTACCCTTTCAAGTCTTCTGGTAAATGACACAGAAGTTATTACTAATTTTTTTTCTTCTTTTTTTTTTTAAACAATACCAACTATGTAAAATACAACACAATGTATGCAGAAAGCCAGAAAAGTCAAACATTCAAATTCATAGAATCAGAGAAGAAGAAGAAAAGTCCTATCGCTACAGTGTGAACAATGAAGAATGAAGATGGCTATGCCATCACCTTATTCATACAATGAATTGTGTTCTATAGAGAAATTGGTTTTATACACATTTTTCAACACTCAACCGCACTCAGTGGGTAAAAACAAATGGCGACCTACACAAGGTTTGTTTAGAACAATCTTTAGGCGTTTATGTTAATAATGTAGTAAATATCAAACAGCATAATATCGCCTGAGTTCTCTTATGCAGGCAAAGGTAATTCACCTCCAGTACTTTTAGAAGAGTAATTACTCTACCTGTTTGAGTACAATCTAAGAAAATGAACAGCAAAAACGCATTACCAAAAATGCACAGAATAACTTCCAGTCTTTTCTGTTTCTTTTTTTTATGATGATGATGATGATG
>NW_009230071.1:0-2324 GCF_000690835.1 Fulmarus glacialis
TATATATGATGTATTCTACCACTGAAATAATTAATGAAATTATTAAATTGTACCAGACCCAGGAGTTACCACGCAGGATTCATCATAAGAGCTACATCAGCCTTCAGTTAGCTCACGGAATGGTAGAGGTTGGATGTGACCTCTGGAGGTCATCTGGTCCAACCCACTGCTCAAACAGGCACACCTCAAGCAGGCTGCCCAGGACCATGACCAGACAGATTTTTAGTATCTCCAAGGAGGGAGACTCCCAACATCTCCGAGCAACCTGTGCCAGTGCTCAGTCACCCTCACAGTTAAAAAGTGTTTCCTGATGTTCACAGGGAACCTCCTGTGTTTCAGTTTGTGCCCATTGTGCCCATTGCCTCTCGTCCTGTCACTGGGCACCACTGAAAAGAGCCTGGCTATATCTTCTTTGCACACTCCCTTCAGGTATTTATGTATATTAACAAGATTTCCCCTGAGCCTTCTCTTCTCTAGGCTAAACAGTCCCAGCTCTCTCAGTCTTTCCTCACATGAGAGATGATCTATTTCATTAGTCATCTTTGTGGCCTTTTGTTGGATTGTCTCCAGTATGTCCATGTCCCTCTTGTACTGGAGAGCCCAGAACTGGACAGAGTACTCCAGGTGTGGCCTCACCAGTGCCCAGCAAAGTGGAAGAATCACCTCCCTCAACCTGCTGGAAATACTTTCCCTAATGCAGCCCAGGACACCATTAGCCGCCTTTGCTGCAAGGGCACACTGCTGGCTTTTGTTCAACTTGGTGTCCACCAGGATGCCTAGGTCCTTTTCTGCCAAGCTGCTTTCCAGCTGGGTGGCCCCCAACGTATGTTGGTGCTTGAGGTTGTTCCTCCTCATATGTAGGATTTCACACTTCCCCTTGGTGAACTACATGAGATTCCCATCAGCCCATTTCTTCAGCCGTCGATATCCCTCTGGATGGCAGCACAACCCTCTGGCATATCAGTCACTCCTCGCAGTTTCATGTCATCAGCAAACTTGCTATGGGTATACTCTGCCCCATTATCTGGATCATTAATGAAGATGTTAAACAAGACTAGACCTAGTATTGACCCCTGGAGCACACCGCTAGTACTGGCCTCCAACTAGACTTTGTTCCGCTGATCACCACCCTCTGGGCCAATCCATTCAACCAATTTTCAATCCACCTCACAATCTGCTCATCCAGCCCATACTTAAAAAGCTTCTCTGTGAGGATCTTGTGGAAGAAGATGTCAAAGGCCTTACTGCAGTCCAGGTAAACAATAACCACTACTCTGCCCTCATATACCAAACCAGTCATTTCACCATAGAAGGTGATCAAGTTGGTCAAGCATGACTTGCCCTTGGTGAATCCATGCTGACTACTCCTGATTATTTTCTTGCCCTTAATGTGCCTGGAAATCATTTCCAGGATTAGCTGCTTCATCACCTTCCCAGGCACTGAGGTGAGGCTGACCAACCTGTAGTCTCCTGGAATAACAATAACAGAGTCCTGCAAAAAGAAAAAAATTAAGGGCAAGTATACAATTCTATTTCCTAGATTCAAACAACTGGTAGCTCAGGAACTTACTGAGTGAGAGATGATGTCTTACTATCCAATATCACGCAACAGAATTTTCTGCCATGAATTTTTCTTTCACTTTTTGAACAGTCACAGATCTCCTAGTACATTCCTGGATTTTGACAATGAACCCTTACAATGTATTCCCTGATAGCATTTGGCCAATAATCTTCACACATGTAAAATATTTCATCTAGGCTTTAGACAGAAGACATTGCTTAGAAGACATTACTTTCCTCCTTTGCTTCTGAGAATACTGGAAGAAAAAGAGTAACACCATACCTATTGAGGGTTCTGGGTTTCCTACCCACAAGAAATATCAACCTGTTGTTGAAGAAAACGAGACCAAGTCGAGATAGCTTGTTTGCTCCATGTCCATGTGGACTATTACTCATCTGCTTTTGTTCTCAGTGCTTACAACTAGTTACTGATTTTAATCTTCTTTTTAAAGGTCTTCAAGATCAATTAGTAAAAGAGGACTATATAGGAGTGTGGTATCGAAAATTATTTTCAGTTACTGTGCTCCTGACTAATGTCTAGGTAAATGCAGGGAGACATTAATACTGGAAAAGCAAGGTTTCTATCAGTAACATATAACCACAAGGATGCATTAATTCCAGTATTTCTGTCCAGTATTTCCAGATATTTCTAAATATCTGATAAATAAGTTCATTTAATAACTCATTCCAATGTAAGGAAATTATTGGTGGGGAGGGGGAAGTAAAAAAAAAATGGTGGTTGTCCTGGTTCCGGCTGGGACAGA
>NW_009230072.1:0-27563 GCF_000690835.1 Fulmarus glacialis
GGGGGGCGAGCCGCTGGAGAGGGTATGTCAGGTTTTGAGGGATTCTGGAGCACATTCCTTCCCTGGAAGAAACTGCCGCGGTTATTCCAGGACTGGGTTTTGCACACTGCGATTTTTCCTACAAGCTGTAGCAGCCAAATAGATTCTTTGAATCACAATACAATTCCTTTTTTTTTTTTTTTAAGTAAGCTTCGTGGTGAAGGCTTCCTACAGCAGTGAAATGTGCATATAAAGGTGAGCGGTGGCACTGCCACGGTATCCGAGTTGCTAAAAGACGATTGGTAAAAGAATCTGACCCAGAAAGCCTCGTTTCAGGTGTTGTATTCTCTCCTTCACAGTTTTAACACGCATGCTGCCAATGCACTCTAAAAATAGGTACTCAAAATACTTCCTCGAACTCCAAAACTTGAAAAATAACAAAAAAGCTGGGTAGCTTTGTAAACAAAGTCAGATCAAAGTTTGTTATTGGATAAATACTATAGCAATATAGAAATTGAAAGATAATACCTCCAGACTGATTCTTGCATCTCTTACTAAAATAGGGCTTGGTTCTAAACTTTCTTCATGTTGAACTTCTACTGAAGATTATCTTTAGTCTGAAGAAATTCTTTGGGGAGTTCTGCTTAAAAACCCTAGAATACAAACTGCTTTTAAAAAGGAATTGAGTTCCACGATCTGTAATCAAGCAGGATTTCCACTGAATTCAGTGTAGGCTGTATTCATTTTAAACCGCACAGAATTAATTCCAACTTCAAAAATTTGACTTGTCATCTGTAGATAAGAATTCAAAGCAATACGCAAGCTCTGCTGTTAAAATGGCTCGGGGTGTCAGTGTTGAGTTGTTGAGAGTGTATAAATCATATGTATGTGTGATTCTCGGGCTAGTACCTGGGGATTTGCTTGATATGATTATACGCACTGCTCTGCTCACTTAGTTCATTTCACGTCTGCCTCAGGAGCGACCTCAGGAGGCGTTTACATTGATTATTTCCCTCACAACAGCCAACACAGTTCAAATAAAGCAGACTATGCATAATTAAAGGCATCATTGCTTTCTCACTCAAAATAGTAATGGGGCAGTGGATCTAATTTCCTACTTAACACAGAAAGGCTGTGCTTATTAACCATTCCTATGATTATTGTTTACTAAACTCATTTTAATAATGGCCCGTTTTTTTTTTTTTTCTCTTCTGGAAGACCCAAGCTGTTCTGCATATCCTGTAAGAGCATGACAGGGCAAACAGCTGATCTAGAGAGGGGCTACGCACAGCATCTCAAAAGATTGGGGCCAGCAGCAATCGTGCAGGTTCTCAGCTGAAGATTTACGCTGCAGGCTAATATTGAGGCTGTGCTGCAAGATATGCACCAATAAAAACTGTCACATATAGAAGAGTCAAAAAAAAGGGGGGGGGAGTTTCTATGTTAGAAACATCCAGTTTCTATGTTAGAAGGGAGGCCCTTCTGTATCTCACCCTTAGGAAGACAAACAGGAAAGCTCACTCTGGCACAGCTCGACTTGGTGCCCGGTACGTGCCGTGCCCTGTTATTTCTCCTCACGAGGGCTGGTCTGTGAGGCCAGCACGGAGCAACGAGAAGCCCGAGGAGTTCCTCCTTGTTGTAGGAGAGCACCCTGGGTGCGCTGCGTTGTGGGCACTGTACTGTCAGCACGCCCCAACGCAATTACATTTGAGCCTGCTCATGTGGTGGACAGCTGTGGTTTCTGACAATGCAGTGGTTAGTGTAGAAGACGCCCACTTTCAAAGCCAGCCTTGTATCTGTTTTTCCTGTGGGAGAAGTTTTTAGCACTGCCCCTAGACTCTGGCTTGCATGCTTCAGAGGGCTGTTGTGTTCTTATTTCATTAGCATAATAAAATCTGCACCTCCCAGTTCGTTCCCCCGAGAACTGAGGCAAAAGAAAAAAAAAAGCAGCTCATACACTGACAACACTTGTGCCACTGAAAGAGAAAGTTGGCTGATGAGGAATGGTTGAAGGATTGTGCTGATGGCACAGCTGATCCAGCCTGATGTCAGGCAGAAGCATGTCGGCTGTGAGCCTTGATCCAGACACCGTGCCCTCGCAGCAGGAAACGATTACACCATGCAGGGTTCCTGCTCAGGCAAGACTTGCACGTGGTGTCAGGCCCTAAATTATCAGCTCTCCAGAAATAAATTTAGAAAGTTAAGACATTTTGTAAACTGGTCTTCTCATCATCTGGTGGAATTGCTAAGCCCAGGGATCCTTTGTTAAGCTAAAAATCCAGGGAAGTTTGGGGCTAAATTCTCTGTGAATTTAGCCAGAGGTGGCAGGCAACAAGCTGAGCCTAGGGACTTGTAGTTGGAAAATGTTCATTCGGGCATTGTCTCATCTTCAGCTCTTACTGATCCTTTCCAACGCTGCATCTTGCTGCTTTGAGGCAGGGCTGGTTTGCTTTTGCAGTGCTCGCCCCAGTGGGGACACAAATAACAGAGTATCTTTATGGTGACTTGTACATGCTCTCACATGTTTCAATTGTTCAGATTTTGTGGGAAAGATGAACATCCACCCAGACAACATCTTCCTTCTGATGAGAAGGGGAGCCTATATATCTCGTAATCCTTGAGAAAAATCTGTCTAACCTCATTACTCTCAGTGAAAGAGCACCGCCAGCTTTCCTAGTTCTTACATCTCTACCAAAGTCAGTAACATTTCCCATAAAACGAGGACACTGCCAGATGCTCATTTCCCCTCCTGTCTTTTGGCCAGTCCTACCACCCTTGTCCACCAACATCCATGCCAGAGCTGGTGCGCTGCTCCTCCCGGTGCTGTTGGAGGGCCAGGGAAGTGCATCAGACAGGCCAGCCTGGTGCCTTCTCCTGCCTTCGCTCCGGAGAATGGTCCACCAGACATCCCTCTGCCTCTGAATTGATCCCTTGGGACACTTCCAAAGCACTCCCAGGAGGGCCACCGAGGCTGACCTTCCCCAGCCGTATTCACACTGTGGGAAGCGTGGCCAGGCTGCACCCCGTTGGTGTGTGGGGCTGGGTGGCCCGGAGGGGCCAGGCTGGTGGCCCTGCCGTGGGCACCCCGGTGCCCAGACGGGTGTCAGCAGCCTCTGCCCTTAAGGCTTGGGGGTCGTTTTGTCCAGAGCCAAGTCCTCGAGGTATTCGCCTGGCTCGGGCACTGCTCCGGTGCAGTTTGTCAGCCTGCACCGGGAGGTGTTCAGTCCTCAGCCCTCTGCAAGTACAGAGCAGGAATCGGGTCTGAGCTTCTCTGAATACGAATGAAATGGAACACTTTGTATAAATGGACCAAAAGTAAAAAGCCCCATATCAGTTAGCCTCACATTTTTCTTAACTTTAGCAAACGGAGTTAAAACAAAAGCTAGTGATTGTAAGAAATAACTGAACAAACTTCTGTGAAACAATTCACAAACTCAGTTCACTCCACGGGCTGTTAAATATCTGACAAACTTCTGGTTAACTTTAGCAAAGACCAACGACAAGTGGGTTATTGCCATTGTAAATTGTATCTAACAGTTTAATAGTTGTAATACCTGGTATGTTCTTTTTAATAATATGTGTCTGGAGTGTTGCAGAACAGAGAAAGCATCTGGATCTATAGCAGCTGAAGTAGAAAGTTGTTTTTCTGTTTACAACATGACCCTCTGCTCATAATAATGTTCTTTAAGCGCGTGGTAAGTGCACGTCTTGTGTGTGCATAGACTATATATTTAGTGTGTGTAAAAGATGTATTTTTGTGTATGAAAATTAAGATTCTAGTGAATTTTTTTAAGGTTGGAAATGAGAAAACAAACACAGTAAGCATACCCATGTTGTTGCCACTGGAAAAGGTCCGTCAGCTGGCAAGATGACTGTTACGTTGAAGACAGACGAGAGCTGTCCGGCAGGGCTGTGTCACATCCACGCGGACTAGACTTGCTGAATCTGAGCTGCAGCAGCCTAAAGTGTTTCCACTCCATAAATGCCCTACAGAGAGGGCTCCAGTAACTTAAACTTTCCCAGGCTGCAAGTATATGCCTATTTAGACTCTCTTAATTGAGCAGTTTGTGTGTGAATGTATCAGTGTGTGTAGCTGAGTGGAAAGGGCTTGTAGAAACGGCCATATCATTCCTGAATTTTGGGTAGAGACTCACCCTAACAGCTTACTTTACAGGCAGGAAACATTAGCTTTAACCGATAGGTAATTGGGAGGTAATAAATGGGACTTGCAGAGCTCTGTGTCACGCTTCTGCTGTTTCTCTGTGCGAGATCAGTTTTGGAATAGGTGGAAAGGATTCTGCTTGTCTTATTCTGATGAAAAGCAAAAGCCATAGGGTTTAAAGGGAGGGACACAGCCTGAGCGAGCCAGGGTGGACCTGCAGGACGTCAGACAAGGCACTGAGACAAATCAAAAAGAATCCGCTAAAAATGAGCTATCAATGAAATAAACTAAAACTTATTTAATAACTGCAGGATATTCTGCCTTAGATGTGGTTTTAGCTCAGCAATCCAGAGTCTGGCCCCAGCATGCAGCTTTCCTGTAGAAGATGCTGCACTCGGGAGTTCAGCAGTGCCTGCTGATGCCCCATGGGGAGGCGTTTCAACCCCAGACCCCCAAGTGTCCCTGTGTGCCCCTCCCCTCGGGGCACGGCTCTCACCAGACTTCTTTCTGCTTCCCTCTCCAGGATGGAGAGAGGAGGACTTGCTGCAGACCTTCCCCTTGCACATCCCTTGGCTTGTTGCAAATCCCCCTTCTACCCACCCCATATGTGATGCAGAGCTGAGAGCAAAAACGTTAAAACAGGGCTGTTCTGAGACTGAACCAAAGTAAAATCATTCCTCTGTTGGGGTTGCTTTTCTTCCCTCCCTCCTTCATGTGCAGGTTTTCAAAAGTATCCTGTCTCCAAAATGCAGATCTCTGTTAGGACCAGGAGGACCAACCCGTTCTCTCTCGCCCGTTGCTTATACAAGAAGCTGGTTTTGTGCATAGCTCCGGGCAGGGTTTTCAGGGCTGGCAGAGTACCACGTGCAGGGTACGCTCTGTTATTGCGGAAGACGTGGGCGCTGCGTAGGTGGCAGGATCCAGATCTGCAGTCCCCAGGCAGACACCAGTGCCCAGGCAGCCCCATGCAGGGAAGACTGGTACAGTCCTGTAAAGGAAAAGTCAGAGCTGAGATATCTTCTTAATCCCTGTGAAACTCTATCAGACCTGTCCTGTAAATGAGATATTTGGGGAGTAGACGTGGCAATGGTTGTTTTGGTGAAAACGGGAAACATCGGAGGATTTATCAAAGCAAGCTGCCTCCTGTAGCCCAACTTTATCCCAGCCAGCTGCCAGCGTTCAATCTTGCAAGATTTCTTCCTCTTGCTTCAAAAGGGAACAGGCTAGAAGTATTTTTAATCACAAACAAATGTTTGAGAAATTTACGGGGCAGGGGAGAAGAGCCCCTGTGTCATCTCTCTTTCTGTGGATAGATGGGGAGTCAGCGAGCCCCAGTTCCAGACTGGGATAACTTTTTGCCATTATTATGCATAAGCCACTTGACAATTAGACTCCAGTAAAGCGCCTGGATAGGTGGTTACATGAATGCTGACACCTGCACTTATGATGCAATTAATTCAAGCTAAAAATACTGTGACTGCAAGGTAGAAGAGGTCTATGCCTGTCACGCTGTTGCCCCTTTAGCGGGATGGAGCTATGTCGACCGATTTTGGAAGGATACGCACAGGAGATGCAACTCACACAGGGGTTGCGGACCAGTCGTATGTTAGGCCAGTGGGATTGTCCACAGTCATTTCAGGCTGTTGTTCTTCTCGGTCCCCTCACCAGGAAAGGTTGATGTACCTTTTCAAGTGCTTTATGGCAGTACTGCATGCTTGCTTTGCTGTGGGCTGTTGTTTCCTGGCTGTAGGCTAATTGTGGCACACTTTTCTCTTTTGATATGGAGTATTTCTTCCAACGCAGTGGGAAGTGGTGCCTTGTTTTACTGATCATCAGATGTGGCTTGGGATCCTCTCACAGTGTTCACACAGCTGAGGTGCAGAGATACCTTGGCTGACTTTTTGAAAGCACATTTATTGGACAAAGTTTAAGATGTGTTCTGTCACTTAATCCTTGCGCTGCCTTTCACTGTACAGAACTGACCAGAGTATGTCATTTGTCTAAAATTTTAGGACAAACAGTATCAGCAATATGTAACCTCAGGGAACTGCTCATATAGAGTAAAATGTAGTTATTAAGTCTGTGATCTGCTCAGTCCTGAAATTATTCCTGGGATCAAACAAGTGGAATTGACTCATAATAATAAGGGTCCCAGTAGGCCTAAATAGAAATTGGTTTTCTCAGATTCTTGGTTTGTGTTGGTGTTGAATACAATCACTGACACATCATTTGTGTCTGCAGATGTTGACACAGTACTTGTGAAGACCTGAAATGCGGGTAGTCCGCTGCTCTGTTTGCAGCCACGCTGCTTTGTGCTATCCTAGTTCTCCAGCTCACAAAAGAAAAAATAACTGAGATTTGTCTTGTCTTGGGCTGACAGTATAGCCAAGTGATTGCCAGTCCAATTTGGCAGTTTTTAATCATTTTATCTCTGTTCTCTTCTCTCTGGGGAGACAGTCAGTGTTTAGCAGTCTGCTCAGAAAGACCTTGGGGCTAGTTTCAGCGGCAGTGGCTCAGAGCTCCGATTATTAGCTCTGCTCTTAGGAGCACACTGCGATCTTTCCCAGGGGAGTGGTGTGAAAAATTAACACAGGCTTAGAGCAGCAGTGCTGCAGCAAGCTATGTAACTGTAATTACTCCATTGATATTCCTCACACAATAACACTGTCATCAGTCATTTACATAAACTTTTTCTCCATGAAGAGGGAATGGCTGCTTATAACCCTATTGGGTGCTTCCAGAGCATGCATTATACATTTTATTTGTTCTAATTTCAGACTCAAGGCCTGTAGGAACAGACAGAGGAAACATGCAGTCTTTTTGTTGTTGTCGCTTTTTCTATTGCAGCAGTACGTGTGCCACTCTGCACGCACGATCGTGCAAGTGGGCTAAAATGTGACTTGACAGGATATTGGGAACCATTTCCAGGATTTGAAATGTTCAATGTAATTTTAAGAAATGTGCCAGTATATTTTAAATATTTTAAACAGTTTGGTACCCAAATTCTGTCGCAAGTCTCAGTCTCTCACCTTTCGGTCAGGCCAGGTCCACGAGCAGCAAGTATTGTTCTGCTTGCAGAACTCCTCGGGACATACTGGCTTTTCTTAGATTTCTTTTTCTTCCACAAGCACATGGCATGGCTCTGTGCCCTCTGCCTGTACCAGGCTCTCCTGTAGCTCCATTTATCTCACCGTGACCAGAAGGAATGGCTGCGTAAGCCACAGACATGCTCTTCCTGGCAGCAGGTAATCCAGGAGAGTAACAAGAAATAAGTGGTTAATAAAATTCAAAATTAGCACCATCCTGCCTTCTGCCAGGGATGCTCATTCCCTTTGTGTCCCTTTTACAGTGTAAAGGCCAGAGCTACATAAAGCAAACTGCCCTTCCCCCAAGTCAGAGCCATGCAGAGGCGAGCATCCCGGAGCCTCAGCCAGCAGGCACTTTCTAGCCTTGGTGGAGAGTTGTTTAAGTGAGCAGCATGCTCTGCAGCTCTTCAAACACGGGTGGCCATTGGAGCATTCGCTGGCCTGGAACAGCTTGACCCTCTCCTTTCTCAGGGTGAGCAGGATCACGCAGTCACTGCATCACCCCACCCAGCAGAAGGCAATTTAGCGCTCAGCTCCTTAAAAGAGCACCTTGTTAGGGATGAGATGTCCCTATCCTCATAGGAGAAGTGTTAAACTTTTGTAGATATTACACTTCCTGTAATTAAAGTCTTTGGAGCCAGATATTCCTGGGGCCAAGGCTAATAATGTATTCAGAAGAATAATAACCCTGTCTGAGCTGCAGCATGTTTATTGATGGCGCTGGTACCTGACGGCACTGACCGTGTCCTGCTGCCGCTCGGTGCTGCGCAGGCCTGCGGGGCACAGCATCCCATATTGCTGTCACAGTAAAAATTCTGAGTGCTGCAGCAGGACACATCTAGTGGGAAAAAAGGCGCATGATAGTCAAATTTCAGTTGCTGAATATTTGATGAAGCCTGCAGTGTTTATTTGGTTAGCCTGTCGATTTTTATCGTTCTGTCAATAGCTTCTCATATGTGGCACAGTGATGATCTTTAGCAGCCTGTCCCCTGGGAGCCAAAGCGCTAAATGCAATTATGGATTTTATACCGCAATGTGTTTGATATTTCCACTGATCTAATTTGCAGTCTGGTAGTTTATTGTTTGGCATTTTAATGGCGTTCAAATGCTATAGAAAATTTGATTTCTCTTTATAATTCACCCTAACATCATTAATGCTGGTAGCCGAATGGCATGGATTTTAGAGGGCTAAATATATAGGAAAATCATTTTTTTACTATGGACCAAAACAATCAGAGTTTTAACTAAAAGGAAAACCATGTGCTATTTTTTTCACACTTCCTCTTTGTCACTTTTCATTAAACATTAAGATTACTTTGAGGAAGTGGTAAAACAAATGCTAGACCTTGCCAAATGAAATACAAATGCAATATGTCTTCTGATGGAAGCTTCACCGTAGAGCTCAAAGATCCTCAGGAGTCTTTTGAGAGAGAAACAGAATGAGAACCATCTATTAAAAAGTCTTATCGGGCTGTTTCTCTCTTCTGTTCCAGACCACTTTTGCTTGATAATTAATCCTCCATATATTTTTTTCCTCTGATGTAGCTGGCAGAAGCCCTGAGCCAACCACTTCATCAGATGCATCTATTTCACTAAAAAAAAACACCAAAACAAAACCCCAAACCCAAAAACAACAACAACAACAACAAAACCCCAACCCCAAGCCACAGTTTGGAAGAAGTTCTTGAATTTTGGACTGGGGCCGTTGGCACGAAGAAGGGGCACATAGAACTGCATGGGGCTAGGTGGCTTGGGGGAGTTAATCGTGGTGTTATTTTACACATCTACAACACTTTTATTGTGCAGTAACTCATGAGTTATGGGTCCTCTGCAATTGCAAAATAAATCCTTTAATTAACCACCTAGTCAGAAACGATTTAACCTCCTCAGTGTATCTCATAAACTACATTAGCCCCAGATTTATTTAGAATAGTGTTTTGCAAGCATGATCTGTTTACATAAAGAAGTATATGCCCTTTGTTATGTCGAGTACCGGGACAAGGAAACACAAATCTATTTTATATGGTTTCATCCATGGCTTTTATGATTTTACTGAGTGTTTCCCAAATAGAAGCAAATGCATTTTTCCACTGTTACAGGAAGGCAGGCAGGATGATAACTATTTCACGTATACAGGTAGCTTCAAGTTTCTGTATTCATTGCTTCTTGTTAAGGACTATTTCACAGACAACAGTAGAGAGAAACCTTACTCTCCTTGTACGTCCAGTGAAGTCAAACTGTGCAGTGGCTTGTTGACAAGCAATGATTCTCTCTCTCAAATGCTGAAGAGTTTGTTTCTGTCTTTCAACAGAGGTGTGAACACAAGGCCAGTCAGTGTAATAAATCTTACAGGCTGCCAGAAATAGAACAGGCTTTGTGGTTTATGAGTTTAAGAACATTAAAGAAGTTCAAGAGAGTTCCTCTTTTAATGTAACCGAGTAGAAAAGCCGACAAAAATAAGAAGTCATAAAGGAGGCTGAATGAGGTGCCAAAAGCGCTAATGAATGGATATAAAACAATCAGCTTTGTGTTTCACAAAACGTTTCAGCAGTTGTGTTGGACTGAGGGACCAGTTTGCTTTTTGGATGAGATTCATATCAACCCACAGATTCTCAGTGCCTCTCCACAGCGTGGTGGTATAGATGTTCCTGCCGCTTGCACTGTACCTGGCAACAGCAACAAACATCGATTACATTTGTAACTCATCTCGATTCTTCCCCCCAAATAAATTTACCTTAAAAAAAAAAAAGATTTTTCTCTGAACTTACTAGATGGCAAGAGCAACAGCGATCATGTAGAGGAGAAACTGTTAACTGCCACATTTCCTTCCATGGGGCAAAAATCTTTCTCAGGGTCCTCGTTTTGTCCCATACTGATATGCAGTGCTGCTGGCTCACAGCAAGGCTGGGCATTTGGTTTGCCAGTGCCACCAGAGGTGGTATGGAGGTCCTCTGCCAGACCCTTCTGGGAAACCACTTTTCAGGAAGACTGGTTGGGGATTGGATGGGATTGGATCACAGGCAGCGATTATTCTTTGGGCATCTTAGCCTTCAGGTGAGCCGAAGCGCAGGCGAGAGCAGCCGCAGGACCTCAGCAGGGTGTTGGGGATCGGGACTGCTGAGCGTGCTGTCCTGCCTGGGGCTTGCTCTGCTGCAGCGCCCGGAGATGCAGTGCCTGGGGCTCGGCCGTGCATTTGGGTCCTGGTTAGTTATGCCTCTGTCTGACCCGGTGCCCATTGTCCATTTGGGCCCCAAAGTGACACTTCTTACTCTAAGATCTGCCAGCCTGACCCTCAGACAGCAGAGCCACGGGCTCAACTAGGAGCCCATCTTCTTCCACAGGAGGGGCCAGAGTGGATTGGGACAGGAGCGCAGGAGATGGCGCAACAGGCGATCACAGTCGTGCTGCTGTGAAAAAATAAACAAAGCATTTGAAGAATACTTGGCAATACACAGACTGTGCAGTGGCAATGCTCGCTGGAAGTAGGCCAAAAGATCACACAACTGTGTTATCTCCAGCAAATATATCAAAAAACCTCCCGTATTATTCAAACTCTGGCCTATGATGTTTTAAGTTGAAGTTTTTGTTTGTAGGAACGAAAGCTAACAGACTGTCACAAAATTGTTGAGAAACCTAGTTAGCAGGAATTAAAAAAAAAAAAAGCCACCAAGTTGTGGAGTGCAGCAGGCTAATGACATAAGGCCTGGCCCTCAAAGTGATCTGTTAGCAGATGATGGATGAATGTGCACCTCACTCGGCAGCGCCACCAGCCTTGCTCCATTCTTGAATATCTGTCAAGATGTTAAGTGGACGACTGCAATCAGCAGTGAAATAAGACCTGTGTAATCTGATGTTCCACTTAGAAAAGAAAACAAAATTCCTACCACCTAATATGAGACTACACCAGTCAACACACAAAGGCCTTTCAAGCAGGCTAGGTATCTGATAAAATCTTTACACCTCATTATCATTTGTAATTTAGAGATATGGGTACAGCTGTATCTACAAACAGTGCACGATGACACTTCCAGGGATTTTTATCTGTGGCTGTTTGCAGCGAACAGCTCTTCATTCATACATGTACTTTTATATTACTTTTAATGTGTTCTTTTATTCAAACTTTATCTCACTGCAAAGGGTAGGCTGCCTGTTAAAAATGTCCCTTCATTAAGAATTGGCAAAAATTAGCAAAAAAGGCAGCCTTCTAGTTCTCTGCAATGGAAGTTCGGTTTTGGTTAATTCCATTTAGTCAAGTTGTTTTCTAGAAGGTGGCAAGAAATGGAGAATTTGCTGTCTTTAGGTGCAGAGGAGAAAAACAACAATATGAATGTTAAGTGAAGTGCAGTTTTGAGTAAATAAGTAGGACAGGACAGCCCAGAAACAACATCAAGCTTTGTTGCTGTTTAATCTGAGCCTTCCTGATTGCTTTCACCCACATAGTTTGAATTACAGAGGATATTAGCAGATGCAATTGAATGCACAGCAGTTTACTGTGAGAAGGCAATCAGCTGTGTAAGCACCTTGACTTCCTCAGCATTATAATAGAAGTTTGCAGGATGGATGTTGAGGCTGGAGAAAGTGCACCCAGAGGATTAACTCAATGCTTCAGCAGAAAACACTCTGAATTAGAAATGTTCATACAGCTCAGTCCTGACCAGAACATACCCTTGATGGCTTGATGGTGCTAGGCCAGCTTCCGTGCTTGGTTACTCCCCTGCAGACTTTATGGGATACTGTGGAGGGGAAGCCCTCTACACGTGCAGGAGCGTGTCCCTGGGAGCAGAGTGCTGCTGCACCCGCGCTGCGTGGCTAGGATTGGTGGTGCCCCACCTGGAGCAGTCAGGCTGCATCTCCTCTTCTGTGTCTGGGCTCCTTTCCAAAGGAGATCAGGGTGCAGAGGAGGATGCTTTGTCTCCAGGTCCCGGAAAGCAGCTGGGAGACGGTCAGGGCACAGCCCCATGGAGGCCCAGGGGAGCTCACCATCCCACCGCGTAGGCACAGCTTCCATGAGCAGTGCTCTCCTTTCTGCTCTCGGCTTGGTGCTGAATGCCGTGCCTGGCATTTTACGCAGTTCAGCAGTTCACTGACACTGTGACATGGTTCCTCCCTCTCCTCCACTGCCCTGGAGTATGGATGTTACTCTGGTTCTCTGGGACGCACAATCTCATTCTTCAAATGGATAGTTTCTTTTTTTTTTTTTAGAGTGTATGTCTAAGGAAAACAGGCAGGAGTCACTGAAGTCCTGCTCCACTCTCCTCCCAGCCTCCCCTCGGTCTGTGTTCTGTGCTGCTGGACCCAAGCTTTGACCTTCTCCCACAAACGTCCCTCCAATGAGCACTGGGAGCCTCTGGGAGCAAGGAGGCACGGCTCTGGGAGGAGGTAGTGGATGGCTGGCACAAGGTCAGTGAGGAGTCTTGGAAATGGATCCAGACCTCCAGGATCCCCATAGGTGGCAAGGGGTAGCATCAGAATACACGTTAGTCACAAAATTAGAGATACTTTTGTGCTAAGGAGCATCTCAGCATGGGTGTCAGGCAGGGCAGGGTCCTGGAGACCCCAGTAGTGTCCTCATGGTTGTGGGGTTCATGAAGGGACTGCCCACACAGCAGCCACATTGGCTGTGACCATTGCGTGCTCAGCAAAGAGGTCCTTCTCTCTCTTGCTGTAAATCCAAAGGGACGTATCCTGCAGTTACTAGTCAGTCTGAGTTCAGCTGCCACGGAGGGCACAGGACAGATCCTTCAGCAGCATGTGCAAAGGGTGCTGAGCACCTTGGTTGGGCTCTATTTTGGAGATTTGTTTTGAAAAACTACAAGATCTATGAAGTTTAATATAATAGTTGAGAAATATTCCAGTGACAAATATATAACCATAATTTCTAATAATATTCATGAAATTTTAAGTGGGATAGAATTCCCTGTCATAGATGAGAGCTCTCCTTTTTTCAAGCTGTCTTTACAGCTTTTTGCTCCTTTACTCTCCCAATGTGAGCTGACTCTGATTTTAGGATTATAGTCATAAATAAAAAGGAGAGATTGCAGAACACTTTATGGAATTCTTCCTTACCAAAGACATTGGTTCCAACCTGATTCAAATACTGGAAATCAAGAAGCAATAAAAATTATTATTATGTTTTACTATTAGAAATGTTATGTGATTCTAAAGGGCAAGATTTTAATCCAATAGCTACGCAATATTCGTCATCTCCCTTCAAGCTGCAGATACTCCCAAATTCTCCTCCATGCCCTATATGAAGAGGCTCAGCCAGGTGCAGTGGAGTTCCTATGCATTGATGCGACCCTTCGTTATGTACCGTTTAGTGGAGTGCAGATGTATTGTGCGTATTGTATCATGTCACTTGCTACTCTTGAGTGTTGTGTTTTTACAATGCCATGACTTATGTGGTCCAGTTTGTTTCTTGAAAGCCAAGAGTGCTGCTTACAGTGTACAGGTGATATATCATCTAGCCCTTTTTTAGCGTTTTCTTTTTCCCTGTGTCTTAACTTTTTTCTGAAAATTAGTGTGACCATCCTAAGACACCTATTGTACAACCCCTCTCATTGTGGACATGCCAACAAATTGCTGTTTTCCTTGTGTAACTGGAAGGGACAAGTAGAGATCTAAATTTAACTGAACATAGTGATTGAAATACATATATTGCATTTCTTATATAAAAAGAGAGTTCTTGACTCCATAGTTATTTAAGTTGTTCTATTTATTATTACTATCTCTGGACAATTTCACTGACAAAAAGAATAGGCAGGAAGACTGTTTCAAGAGAAAAGGTAAGAAGGAAGAAAGAAGGCAAAGGATGGAGGGTTGGAGCAAGGAGAGAGTACAGGTTAGATAGGCATAAGTAGTGATTAATAAAGACGTAGACTCTTTCTCAGGCACTGATGCAGCAGCTTGCTGAAAGGCTGGAGCAGGACTCCTGATGGGGTTGCAGTCCTGGGAAGGAGGATCGGTTTTGTTGCACTAGAGAGCTTATGGTGGGTCACTGCTGTTCTGTTACTAGTCTCCCTGCCTAGCACGATGTTACAAGTCTTGAATCCTTCAGCTTTCTGGGCTGAAAATAGTCTGTGTGCCATTTCAGGCAACATAGTACAATGTGCCATGAAACTGCTTAATGCTGCAGAAAATTGCTAATGCAACAAAACAGAGCCCCTTGAAAAATCAGCTAACGCTTCATTATGCCTTCCTGGGTCCCTTTTGACCCCGTTCACAAGGGCATCACTTCCCACAGAACAGTTGCAGCTCGGAGGCACCACTTGGATGTCTGCTGTGGCTGCCTCCCTGGACCCTCCCTGATATTGTGTGCTTTTGCAGCAAGAAGGAATGCTAAAAAGCTTCTCTTACAGTCATTCAACAAAATGCTGCATCAGGTATCGCAACTCTTCAGCAAAGCTCAGTCTAATGTCCGGGTCAGGGGGAACCCAGAGGAAAAAGACTACAGGATCTTCAGTGTTCCTTTTGTTCCCCTTGCCCTTCTGGAGGGGCTGCTGCTACCGAAGGAAGAATGCATGGGGGTTGAGAGAGGGTCATCAACAGGTGCTGGCATCGGCATGTTCTCTGTGCAGGCGTTATTTGGCCATTTAGTCGGTGCTAAGGGAATCACCTGAGCTACAGCAGTAAGAGGAGAATCTGTAGCTGAAGCAGTAATACGCTTCATCTTATGGTAGATGATATAGTTTTATGTTGGGTTGGCAAAAACACTGTCCTTTGGATTGGGCGCTGACCTGCAGTGTCATGCTAACTGGGAGCCAGGCTCCCAATCATTAAGCAGCAAAGTACATGTTACATAGCAAAAGGAAAGCCAGTTTCTATCACTCCTCCTATTACTTGTATTATGGCAGTTTCTGAGGGCCCTGTCTAAATCAGGGTTAGGTGCTACCCTCATGATAAAAGCTTAGGCATGGACCCTTAAACACCTGAGGGCTCTGTCTCTCTCTACTTTTAGTAAAATACAGACAAAAAAAACCATATATAAGGTCTCCCTGATTTAGCAATGAGAAAAAATATGATAGTATGCACATCACATAGCTCATCAGGCCATAAAAATTAGGTTAATAAAGATTACTGAGTAAAGGAACTATACATGTAAATGAAAAAAAAAAAAGCATAGTCAGTATGTGCATAAACATGTTCCAGGCAAAAATATAGGGACTGCTATAGGAAGAGACAATTACAGAATTTCGTACTTTTTGGGAGAATAAAAGTTCATTGAGACATGTCAGCCTTTCTCAGGGGGACAGGAAAGTTAGAGCAGCAGAAACAACTGCTATGGTGCTTCCATATATATTTTTATCTGTCTGATAAATTACCTAAACAGGAATACCTAGGTGATCATGGATAACCTAGAGAAATAGAGATGAGGGAGAGGAGGTAAGATGCATGGCTGCAGTTCCCAGTGCTGCTTTAGCTACAAAAGGAGCATAAGAATACTCAAGTTTGAAAGGAGCATAAAAATACTCAAACCCAGCGTGACATTACATGCATTTCTAGAGAAGTGTGAAGGGGCTCCACATCACTGAAAGTCAGGCAACATAAAAGGTGCTTGGGCCTTTCTGAAAGGAGGGGGGGAGCCTGTGGTTGTGTTGATAGACTTAAGCCCCTTCCAGCCTCTCTGCAGCTGGGTAAATCTCCCTAGGATTGGGCTGGCTAACAGAAATATTGGCATTCCTCAGTGCTGGGTGAGTGAGTACAACTGATTCATTTCTTTGCTCTGCAGAGTAATTCTAAGCAGCTTCTTTTTAACTGAAAGGATCAAAGTCCCCAAATGAGAATGTGGTGAACTTGATACTTCTCCACAAGCCCAATAGGCATGGACAATATACATTCTGTAACCGAAACCTTTTGGGGTTTGTGTAATACAATACCCTTTCTGTAACCCCCACCCTTTTTTCCATCCTCGTGACCCTGCTGCAGCTAAGGGACCGGACAGTAGAAAAACATGTCAAGCATGAAAAGCAGCAACTTGAGGGCAAACATGACCCCTCCACTGCTAGTTACTGAACTTCTGAAAGTACGTCAAGCAAGCAGAATCAGCTAAAAAGGGAGGCCAGGGACACCTCATGTTGTGCGAGATGGGAGGTTAGGTCTTTGCTCTTTAGAACTAAAGTGTTTTGTTTTAATCATGGGGGGAGCTGCTGGCTTGGCACTGTGTGAAATAGATTTAGAAATCCTGAGGAAGGAGGAATTTCTCAAAACAGTAAGGAAAACAAAAGTCAGCAACAGGGAAGAATTGGCCAGCATTTTTACAACAGGAAATGTGGAGGATCCTGAAAAGAGAAAATTAATGACACTGGGAGTATGATCCTGTTAGCTGTTATTGTTGACACCTCATCATTTCCAGGCTAAAATGCCAGCTAAGGCCATGTTTCACTTGACACTAACTTAGGGCACTAACTCTGCCTTGCCCAGACAAAAAGAAACATCAGGCAAGAGATTGAAACTCTGTAATAAAAATGGAGCACATCACGAGAAACTCCTTTGCGTTTGGAATTGGATCAGCAGCCACAACATGGCTGCTGCAAAAACTCTTTGCGTTGATTGCACCAAATATTTTGCTGCATTTTATTTTCTGAGGTAGAATAAATGTTCCATTTTGAGCAGTGGAAAATGCTAGCTATACCTATTTTAAACACAAGTGTAATGTTTTATAGCCCATAGAGGGATAATTACAAAGTACAAAATCACAGATTTTATAGCAGATTTTCCCAGGAGCGCAGTTAGGAAAACAGTATGTGTCATGTAGCCAATTTAGATAATGATTCTGATAAAGATAAACGGAATTGTTTATAATAAGTAATTGGGTCTACAAAGGCCCAAATGACACAGACGAGTACACAAGCTTAGAGGCACAGGAGCTGCAGCCCTGGATCATGTGCATTAGCTCCTGCTTCCCAACTGCGATGCCTCTGCTCAGATTGTGTTTGGCTTGGATCTGATGCTGGGGCTGATCTTTGTAATGCAGTTAACTTTCTCAGGAATAATAAAGATTAAAAACAGTTCAAAAGTTTTCCCTTGGTGAGATTCCAAGCTGGTGGCTCTTGCGAGGGTGCGTGCTGGGAGGAACCGCGCTTAGGGGAGGAGAAGCAGCCGACTCCCGTTTGGCAGTTGAACTGGGAGAGATGTCCGAAAACCTGAAAAGAGCAAAGAAAAGCCCCAGCTTCCTTGCTCCTAAGGCTCATCCAGAGCTGAACCGTGAAGAATACTGGCCTGGTAAATATACAGCAGCACTTTACCACAGGCAGGAGATTACTTGTTGAGTAGATTATCTCTCTTGAGATAAGACAAAATCCTTCGGACTCGAGTGGAGTATCTTGCCTAGCCTATTAGTAGATGACAAGATGCAGTTTGGGCCCAGTAAGCCTCTATCAATCACAAGATGAAGTAAAGCCCTAATTATCATTTAATTGCTGCCTTCAGCTTGAGCTGCCCTTCCTCACAGCTTTCTGCATCCATTTGAGATTAGGTTGCACTAAAATGAGAACTGTAAAGGGCCTGGCAAAGGTGTGAAATTCCCTGGGTAACTGAATTAATGGCAGTGTGTTCCTGCTGCTGGGGGGTTTCTGTTCTCTATGAAGACAGGATGAGTGAGGGCAAAGGGACATAATGGGGAATTGGCAGCGATAGCTCTCAGCCATTTGTTCACAAAGAGAGTGACATAGAACATGCTGGTTTGGCCAAACTCAAGGGGAACAAAGGAAATACCACTCACAAACATCTGATTTTATGCTAACTTTGTGGAATTATGTTGTGAACTATTTTGTTGAATAAGTAGTAATATGTGCACCTAGGCCTGTGCAGTTGAGTACGAGCTGCAGAATATGAGCATTGGTAACTGTAGTTTTTCTTTTCTAGGTTATTCTTCTAGGGCATTTTGAAATTGATTGACGTACAGGTTTGGGGTATTTGGGATTTGGTTTGGTTTAGTTTTTAAGTAAGGCTTGTTGTTGATCTGTTTTCGTATGCTCTGCGTGGCAGGTGTGTTTTCTAAGTAAATTGCAGAAGCAGAACAGTGTTTCTCATGATGAAACTCCCAACAGCAGCCCTGACATTCATCATTAAGACACTTGTCTACACTATGTAACTTTGCAACATCAAATCCAGTTTCAAAGATAATTACAGGCCATTAGTGCCTGACACATGGAGTTTAATAACAGACTAAATATTGTGGTGATCTTTGGAAATGCATAAATAAATAGATAAATACACAAAATAGAGTTGTCTGGCTTTAAAAATGAGCTCTTAAAACTGGTATTGCCTGAGAAACAGGCATAGTTGGAACTGGTCACTTAACCTCTTTAGATGAAAGACACAGTTGTATGAATCCATCGTTTTACTAGTCTGCCTGGCAAGCAAATGCTACTCTTCCTAAACAGGTATTGCGCAGTACATGTTTGCAGTGCCCTGTAACAAGGTGAGCTGTGCAAACTTCATGCCTGGGAGCACAGGGTCAGCCCTTCCATGGTGGTTAGGTTCCAGGAGTTAAACATTGGGAAGTCTTATGAGTGTTTCCAGAAAATAAGCATTAATAGCTTGACAGATTTTTAAAGCATACCTCTTTTCATTTAAAATGAAAAACCTGAGTGTTCCCAACAATGTAGTTGGAATTCCTTTGTCCTGACGCTTCTTCATTTTAATTCC
Organism: Fulmarus glacialis; assembly: GCF_000690835.1. Taxonomy (NCBI): domain Eukaryota; kingdom Metazoa; phylum Chordata; class Aves; order Procellariiformes; family Procellariidae; genus Fulmarus; species Fulmarus glacialis. The sequence continues at coordinate 18,877 of NW_009230072.1, forward strand.
TTTAAAACCCTTCATAGTGACAGTGCTCAATGCCTTTTACACACATGCATTTATCCACTTAACCAAGCAGTTCGGAGTCCTCCTAACGACTCCACTACTCTTACCCACACAGTTTAAAAGCCTATCCTTGGCGATCAAAAGCAGTGGTAGGTAGAGCAGATTTTTCACTTTAAGTGGATGTGCTCAGAGATGAGCAGATTTCTTTGAAGCAGCAGCACCTGGACTGAAGGCCAGGAGCGTTGCTGGTTGGGCGGTCCAGGGAAGTGCCATAGGCTCTGGACGGCCTGTGGTGGGGCAGCGAGTCAGGAAACAGGACTACATCCCCTGAGATTATCCTTTGCTTATGCACTTGCTTCAGCGGATCAAATACTTCTCTTAGAACTGACTTCAGGCCCCAAAATCTAAAGAGACTTTTGTTGGGTAGATGAGTGTGCGCATCACAGCCTGTGCAGGACACCTCTGGGCACTGGGATAGAACACAAGGAGATGAAATCTGCCTACCTGCAGAAGCTTTGAGACTAAAACTGCCATTCTTGCACAGGACCATTAAGTATGATTTAACACATTAAGACACCAGAAGGAAGTAGACTTGCCTAGAAATAAATTTTTCTTTAGAAACAATATAAACTTGGTGTTAGAAACGGAGCTGAAAGGATGTCTGAATCCTCTCTTTTTGGGGAATATTCATTTTATCTAGCCATTGTCAAAGTAACTGTAAAAGGCAAAGGATGGAGTTGAAGCGATCATTATCTGCCAGAGACTTTGCTACAGCTTTTTTTTTTTCTTTTCAAAATGTCCAGTTTAACCTAACAGAGCTTGTTATGGCTATCTTGCTGGATTTCTCACATGCATGAGAAAGTTTCCATGCTGAGACTTTGTATAGATGGATTTAAGTCAATAATAGTTTTTGCAGCCCAGTTATAAATCGTATAAAATTAAGGTTCATAACAGGAGAGCTGCCGTTGCCTTTCCCGTAACACTGCAATGGTCTGTTAAGCTGTTCCTTTAGTTAAGGAATTACAGTAAACAACACTTTAGTGGCTACTGCTGTACAATATGTGCTTATAAATTATAACAATGTTCCTTCATCCCATTTTCTACCGGATCTAAAGTGCTTGACAGCAGGATCAGGAAGAGTGTAAGAGCAGGGCAGGCATGTAATGAAGTGAGTGCAACATGGAATAATGTCTCCCTTTCAGTAAATATGTGGCACAGGGACTTCCTGATCCAGGTGTCTTACCAATATATTTTAAAAGAGCACGTTCTTCGGTCTTTTTACACTTGGCAAATCCAAGCAAAGTACCAAGAGTTTTCAGGGTGCTCCAATATAAAAAAATGAAGTACTGTTCCTTTCACTAGCATATACTAATCAAGAGGTAGCATTGTCTTAGCAATGTTAAGCATAAGCAGGACACTGGATGGCTCCAGTCCAGCTCTCCATCTGCAGTCATTAGGGTTTTTAAGTGTCTCGTTGCATTGAGCTTGACTGCACGAAGCTGGTTTGTGGCTTGACAGAAATCCTTGGAAAGGACAGTGATCTGAATGCGGTGTGCCGAGCACTGAAGAGACTCCCAAATTATGATCAAAGCAGGAAACAAGAGTTATGTAGTGACTCTGGCAGGTAAAAATACCAGAACACTGATGATTATTTCACTTTTAATAGATCACAAAATTCTGCTTGCTCCTGGGAAAGCAAAGATTGGTCAGCAGTTTTCAGACTGGTGCACGCAGTCTGCACGGGTCATGCAGGGAGTTTGTGTCCTCTGAGCTTCTATGTGCCCACAGTGTCACCACACAAAAGCAAGAATTTAGATGGCCCCAGTATGCTTTAAGGCCTCCAAGAACATCTCTGTTTTGCTGCAGAAAAGTTTTGCTGTAATGAATCAGAAGTATATTGCCTCAGCTCTGTAGTCTCACATCCTCTGATCCCTGCAAGCTTTGAAAGCTGATGGCTTATTACCCCAAAGCATTCACTGCAGGCACAGCACAACCCCTGTTGTGTCTTTGAGCTGCAGTTTGTGTTTAGCCCTTTTATCTCTCTCACCTTGCCTCAGACTTGGGGAAGAGTGGCTGTTGCACTCAAAATCCTTCTCTGGGGAATCATTTTATCCACACAGCAAAAGGCCCTTGGAGAAGCGAGAAAGCCTTGACTGAGCAAAGTCAAGCCTTCTCTGGGGTGCATAGCAGGAGCTGTGAATCCACGTGAAACATCCAAAGCTGCCCATATGTACACAGCTCCTCCTGCTCCCTGCCCTGCGGGAGGAGCTGGTACAGGCATGCCCTCCGAGCAGGGCGAAGGATCGACCAGCCTGAATGCAAGCGCAGCAGATGGGGTGGGCTGCTGCACGGCTGGCTTCGTTCATGTGGACGCACCTTCCCTCTAGAACAGGCAACCTGCATGCCCCGCGGACGATGGTACACCAGCTTGCTTTAAAGCATCAGGCTTGGCTGAACACTCGGTGGAGTTTTCCTGATGCCATTTTACTTTCTGGAAATTACCTTCCACCCTGGCTTCCTTAGCTTTCCCCCTTGCAGACTTCATTGCCAAATGTGCCGTCGCCTGTGTGCCTGGTGGGCTGCAAGGGGCAGAATTCTTGTTTGCAGGGGTTGGTGCTCTCTAATTACGTTCAGCTTTCTGTGGATAGGGATGGATCCACAAGTTATAAATAAGAGATTGAGATTTTGTCCTTTTTAGACTAAGCTATTTTGCTAGACTTAGGAGTTGTGTAAGTTTTAGGTAGACAGACTGGATCGATATTTTAGGAATATTTAGGAAAATTTTAGGTCTATTTAGGACTTCAGTTAAAAAAGGGATTTATTCTAGCTTTAGCTGCAGCATCTCAAGAACTTGTATGATATATTGTCTTTTTTAATGAACGTAAACCATGTGGCATAGGTCCTTGTTATTAATTCAGAGGATATTTGTCTTTTAAATGCCCATTTCATTTTAATAACCAATGTTTCTTAAAAGATCTTAACGTAGATTTTAAAAATAATCATAACGGGAAAGTAAGAGAGAAGTTGTGAAAGGAGGTAATTCTACATGCTGGTACACTGCCATTTCAGGGCCTAATACAGCGGTCATCAAACCTCCCGCAGTCTAATCACTGGGAGATGCAGGGCTGTGCAGATTAACCGTAGCACATGTATTAACATTGCAAAGATACATATGAATCTTTTTAGGTGTAAAACAATGGCTTTGGGTCTAGTGTGAAAGCCAAAGAATAACAAATGTGACTAGCTAATTGACTGACTTTTGGGGTAGATTTTGTAGTCATAATTCACTTAACTTTGCTGGCTCTGGTGGGGAAAATTGCACTTATAAGAGCAAAATGTGATTAGAAATGTAGCTTTGTTTGTTTTGCAGCTACTAAGGTGTAAAATCGAAGAATGTTTTTTACTTATCTATCCATCCATACCTTGTGCTATTTTTTCTGCTCCAGCTCCTTGAATTTTTTAAATAATTGTTTATTTCTCAAGAATTCTGATGGAAATTTTTCTTAACTCACAGAATTTTTTCATTTCATCAGAAGTAATTTCTTTCACTTGGAGCCTGATTTGCTTACAACAACAACAACAATTTCTCATACTTTTCCTAAATAATAAAATAAATAGATTATAATGGTGAATAAGGAGTTTACATTCCCAATGGAAAGAATACATCTGTGGAGATGAGTTTCATTAAACTGTTAACTGAAACAGTGACTTTTAAAATTGATTCCATCTTTCGCCAGTGTAGTCAGTGCTCTCCTGAAGACTGTATTATGAAGCATTTTTTATTTAAGATAAGCAAAAAACATAAAAGGAGGCCTCCTCACCCTCTTTTGCTGTCTCTGGGTCAACATTTCAACCTCTTGATTAGATTTGGAACCTACTAATTAGATATAATTCATTACCTGCAAAAATGAGATCAGAAATCAAGAGCTGCTTTTCAGAATAAGGCGATCTTTCCCCTCATCCATCATGGCTGTAAGTAACCAATTTAAAGTCAGACAAATGCATAACCAGCATTATTACCTTGTCATAACTAGTTAGGGAGGAAGACCTGGAATAAGCTGGCATTATAAATGGTTTTTATCACATTATTTTGCAGTTATTTGTCAGCCACTTTGCTTAAGATAAATGTAGAACAATAATCAGATTCTAAAACTGAACTGTGGACAAGATTTTGTTAATTGCAAAACCACTTCTGCACTTCAGAACTCTCTGTGGTGGGGCAGTTTATAAATTTCCTTATGGAGAAATTGTACTGAGCCTATCTCCACGTTTGGACTTGAAGGTCTAATAGACCAAAAAATAGGAAAGGGCATCCCCTCCTTCCAAAACACTGTGAAGTCTCACAGCAGTCAGTGGCACTGCTCGTGTCCCAGTAGGACCCAAGTGATCAGGGAGGAGTTCTTCAACTCTTGGTTGTTCTTAAAGTGTACTGATCTTAATGCAATATACTCTGTAATTCATGGAAAGGAGTCTTGCAACAAGATGGAAGCGATGCTCCTGCTGTAGGAGACTTCTCAGAAGTGCAAACAGGTTCCTAAGATTGGATTTCTGGTAATCACAAACGTCGGTGCTGTGCTTTCTTTGATAGAAAGAAGCACATGATTAAATCCTAATTGCAGCAAGATTTTATTGTGACAACAGCTTCAGAGAGTGACGGATGTCCACAGCTCTTGCTGCAGTACGTTTCTGCAGGACCATGTTCCCATCCTCTCTGGAGGGGAGGCGGTGGAGGGTGCGAGCCCAGGGAACACGCCAGGAGCTGCAATGCCACCCTCTCCTGAGTAGCTGTGATTTTACCTATGACTTCAGTAACCAGGATTCAAATTTGTGTTTTAAAGAGGCTGACTGAAGGGAATATAAGGGCGAGGTTCTAGCAATATAAATCCCAAACAACTCTCTCAGCTCTACTTACTTTTAGTCAAGGAGTGACTTCAAATTTTAAATCCTGCTATGGAGAACAGGATCAGACCATGAATTGTGCAAATGTTTTAATGGCCATTGGAAACCACTCTTAAAATTTGGAGACTTCGAATGTGGAGGAAGGTTTCTTCAAGCTTGCCAAGTGGGGCCAGAACACCCAAAGTGGTCGGCCGTCTTCCCATGGGGTGAGACAGAGAGCTCGGGAGTAGGGAGCTTGCATTAAGGACTAGTGTTTCCCCTTGTTAGGGGACAAAAGTCTTCACACATCTTTTCTTCTGATGATAAAAATATTCTGTTTTGTATTCAATTGAAGCTTAAAAGGGTACATTTTTAAAAGCAACAGAATTACTACGGTGTGGTTGTGGTGAAGGAGAACACCTATTCTGGTGTCTAAGGATGCGGAGTTACTCAATTATGGTGCAGTACTAAAATGCACACAGAAGTCAAGAAGTCGGCAGATCTGATTAACTGTAAATCCAGGTTTTTATTACACTCCTTTCCCCCCCGCCCCCAAGGTAGGTAAGGACAATAGCTTAATTTTGATCTCAGCTGTAGCTCAAGTAAGATTTCAGCAGAAGATATCTACTAAATTATTTTACACAGCGCTTTCACTGAAAAACAATTACGTGTTTTATGTACCATTAGCAGAGCGCCATGTAGGTGCATCTTACTACAGAAAAAAATACTTAAAGAATATTTACTGTCTGCGTTTTCTTTTGGTTTTCATAAAGCCATGTCTAATTGAAAGTGTTAATATAATTGCAACTTAAAGGAAAACGTAGCAGGAATAGGGACACTTGCAAATGACAAGCCTTTAGAACTTGAATTATTCTTCATCATCTCAAAGCTTAAGCCATCACTAGGCAACGTAGAGAGGGTTTATTTTCCCTTTTTTGTTTTGTTTTGTTTTTTAATTTCAATGAAAATTTCGTGCCTTCTGTCAGCCCATGAGTATCTGCACACTAGTTATGTTGATTGAATCTGCTATAGAGGTGACTGTCAACGTCCAGACTTCCATCCTGCTGCAGCCTTTAGGAACACAACAAAAGCAGTGGCGATTCTAATCAGATCCTGCTCTGCGCAGCGTTGTGTTCATGCTTCTGCCTGTAGCACTGCTCAGCGTACATTTGTGTTTCCAAATAAATACGTTCTGAAAGGCAAAGAAATAAGTCCACCTGATTTTTGCATTCCAGATTCACTTTAAAGGGCTGATCAAATGGCAGGCTTTAGACGAGTTTTCCTTTTTTTTCTGGTTAATGCAGTTTAGGTGGCTGTAGCATGAAAAGACTTGACAAACTGTTAGCATTAATGTACTGAGCATAATGAACACCAACCATACAGCACATGGTGCTTGTCTGCTTATTGGTGAATTTAACTCACTTTAATTGCGGTGTTACTTACGTGATGGAGATGTAGCCCTCAGAGGGATCATTTGAGGGACAAATAATGTATTTGTGTAAAATTTAAAAAAAAAACAAAAACAAAACAAACAACCAGCAGATAGTACTACTAGCTGTAGTAAGTTATAGTTTAATAATTATTATCTGGATAGTACTTGGCTTAAGGTTAAAAAAGGCACTTCTGGAAAATAGGATAAAAGCTTGCCTGGAGCGCAGCCATTGGGACTGTCTTTTGCAAGCTATACCGGTGGCGAGACATTCACTAGAGCACCTGGGAATAAATTGAGTCTGCTGGGAGGAGAAAGTATCTACCCTTGGGGCATGTCAATGGAAATAGAAGGTGACAATGAGCCCAAGGCCTGCTTGGCCATATCACATGGGTCTCCTGATTCTATTGAAGGTATTGCACAGCAACCTGCCCTCTGAGCAAATCTGACACCTGGGAGGTTTTCTGTGCAAGTGGGAGGTGTAGGACCTTTACCCTCTAGCACATAGCTGGTGCCGTAGGCGGTGGGACGCTGGTGGTGTTAGAACCTCCTTATGTCTGTCATTTGTACCCTGAACATTGAATATCTTCCTCATTATTCATCCTACCACACTAGAAACAGCTGGTCTTCAAGGGAAATTACCTAATGAATCAACAATAAGGCTATTGTGTAGGCGTGACATTTCTGATAATAAATTATTGCTTTCAGGAGGTTGACCACACTTGTCAGGGTTTTGTGAGTTACAAATTCAGCTGCCTTGTCTTATGCTGTTTTACATAACTGACAGTGTAAAACCTTGGCATTTGACTGTAAGTTATTCCCTCAACTTCTAGATCTATATCATAAAATTTCTTTCTTTCTTCATTTGTTCAGAATAATCTTTAGGCATTTCCAACCCATACTTTGACATGATATTCATTTGTTTTGAATTTATTATTTTTATTGTGTCATATCTATCTTAGAATTAAATATGAACTTAAACATTTTTTTATTAGAAATGTAAACAGGCTATAAATGTAAGGACTACATTTTTTATTTCACTTAGATAAATGATGTATCCTTACTTAAATCTTGTATCCTTACTTAAAGGAGTAGTTTTTCAGAAACCCATGGCATGGAGAAAGATTTAAATATTCCCTTCCTAGCTTTCAAAAAATACCTGGATGTAACTAATTAATTTAAAAGTGCTTGACCCATATGAAATATGCTTCAAGGATTATTATTTTAAAGCATGCTTCTTTTTTCACATGCAAGTGTTATTTGCCTTTTACTTTGTGTATACAGGCATGTGACTAGTTAGTGATTAAAAACAAAAGTCTTTCCTCCCTCTTAGCTGAATGCAAATGATACTGAAATTCAGTCAGTATCTGCAACAAATTGTATGCTTTATCTCTGTGGAATTCTGTGGAACCAGTTCTTTAGCTTTTAATACTGTAAGTCTTTTCATAAGTAGCCAACAACTAGAAAAGGACAGCACTTTCGTTTTCTGCCAGATTTCTCGGGGGCAAAATGCATACTTGCAAATATGAATGAAGTAGGCTAAGGTAAGTCAAGCTGGAAAGGAAGTTGGTATTCTTATGCAAGTAGTTATGGAAGTTAAAAATGAGATCTAAGGCAGGGAATACATGTTCTAGCAAGTATGCTGGGTTTCAAGCACTCCCAGTGACTATTGTTATACTCATTTCTTTTCACAAGTAGTTGATATCTAATGTCTGGACAGTGCTGCTCCTTCTACCTCGTACCGAGTATGTTCTTAATTTAATGTGGTAGGGCATTTTAAGGTGTTGTATAAGGCTCACTCTCACTCAAGCACCAGTGGGTTTTTTTTTTTTTTTTTAAATAACAATTCAGATTTTCAACAGGAAGAAAACTTACCAAAACCCAGTGTGTCCAGGAAGTATCTTCTGACACTGCTATCTGAGAACTTGGAAACCAGCTTTGCTCGGTGTTACCAGGGCGCTCTGAATTGTCCTCGTGTCTGACATGGTGCCAGGATCCCTCTGTCCAGGATTTTCTAGGAAGGCCAGTTGTAAGTGGAGCAAAACTAATAATTATTGCCCTCAACCCACCCCCCCAATCCCCCTAAACCCAGAAAGTCCCCGGGGAACCTGTGAAATAAAATGTCCTCCAGGAGGATTGCACAAAATCTTGAATGCACTTCAGAGAGGTGCCTGGAGGCAGGATCCTCTGCCTCCGGAAACACAAACATAGCAGACAGAGCACTGCGTTGGTCCCCTGCTAACCCCCGGCCCTGGAGGAGTTTCTGAATCCTGCCTTTTCAAGTCTTCGATGATTTTTCTTTCCTTTATATGTTGCACCCCATGTGAGGCACTCCCGGGCACCCTTAAGCAGTCGCTGCTCTCTGGCCGTAAGGCTCGTCATA
>NW_009230072.1:27896-28309 GCF_000690835.1 Fulmarus glacialis
TCCCCCGGGCGCTGCCCGGCCGCCAGCCGTTGCCCCCTGCCCGCGTCTCCCTCCCGCTGCCTGCACGGCCCCGTGCGCGGCAGCACCGGCTGCCCCCAGCCCTCGCCAGAGAGGTGCCCCGAATGCCCCGCAGCCACGGTGCCCCACTGGTCGCTCCCTCCGGGGAAGCAGTGTCCTGCCAGGCCTCGGATGGGGCGAGCAGGAGGCCTTGCCTGGCCACGGCCTTTGTCTGGGGTGGCTCCTCGCGTGGAGGATCGTGGCAGTGCAGGTCTGTGGCCTCAGAGTTGGTCTTGCCCGCAAGCAGCGGTCTGCAAGCAGGCTCCGTGTCGTAAAACCTGCCATCAGTCCTGCCGGGCTGCTTGGTAAGCAAAGGCTAAATGGTACAGAGGCAGCTGTGAGATACTGTGACCTTT
>NW_009230072.1:28367-42773 GCF_000690835.1 Fulmarus glacialis
CGATGAGTTAGTGGTGGACTAACTGGTTAATTGTGGACGTGTTCTGTTTATAAAACAATACCTGTAACCAGGGCCGGGTACACTGGGCGGCCAAAAGCAGAGACACGTAGGCAGGAGAAGCTCTGCAGCCTGAGCCTGTTGTCCTGCTATCGCTGTCCCTCGGAGAGGGTCTTTCTCACCACCTCTTGTTTTTCTCTTCTGTTCCTTCCTGCCCTGGCGAAGGACTCGTCTCCCATCCCTTCTGGGGACGTTTCAGCGGCTCCCCGAAAAAAAAAGGGTGTCCGCAGCGGGGCGGGCGCCGCCCGCCTGTGTCTGCTGCTAGCAGCAGAGCAAAGCACCGTTCAGAGGGCCTGAGGATGTGGAGTTGTAACGGCTCGAGCGTGGTCACCAAGGGTATTGAAAACAGCTCTAGCGTGCTTTCCAAATGGCTGCTTTGGTTTGGTTGAATATCATTGCTAACTAATCAGGGCCTGGTGATTCACATGAGCGCTGTTCAGTTAAGATGCAGAGATGAGATGACTGAAAAAAGAAGTGGAAAAAGAATTTAAAAACATGTAGCCGAAGACTGACCCTACACAACTTTTGGGTGGGACCATGTTAGCCCGGAAAATTTAGCTGGATGTTAATGATTATCAAGGTCCTCTGGAACCTTGAAATTTTTCTACAAATTAATGTAACTTCTGGGGGTCCGTTACTGAAAGCAAGTGCCTACTGTGCTCTTTCCTTTTTCAGATAATGGAAATTCAGCTGAAACAAACAAAGGTGTCATAATTGTGTCACATTTTCATTTAACTTTCCCCACCAGTTTTCTGATAAAGACACGTTGTATTCAGCAGCATACAGACATAACAGCAGTTCTGTCTCCAAAATCTGGCTTTACAGCGTAAGGCCTGTTGAGTTTCCATGGCAATGGCCACAAATTCCTCCCCAGCTCTTCAAAGTGAAAGACATATTTGTTTTGCTCGCACAACTTTGTAGCACAAAAGCTCTCTCTCTTTTTTCACGTAACACCTGCTAATCTGCACTTGGTCCCTTTGAAGCCTCCTGCTGATCAGAAATTCAAATACATTTTTGCATACTAATCTTAGTGGTAATCTAGAGCTTGTGTCTTTCATGTTCTGTCTGTGAAAACAGTTTTCTTTATAAATCACCAAAAATGTTGGCCCTGGTCACTCTTCATGGGAGGATGAGCTGATAGGGAAATCACGCTGTCGACAGCTTGGATGTCGATTCTCTCAAGGTGCAACACAGCTTGGACGAAGCTATCAGATCAGGGCTTTTTAGCCATCCATCCGCTCTTTGTGAAAAGAAGGAGAAAGGAGAGAGAGGAAAAAAAGAGGGGGAAGGGCTTTCATTAGCTCCTGGTGAACACAGCACGCCGTGTGTGGCTGCCTGGCTGTGCGGTGCGACAGGGCTCACGAGGGGCAGAGCGTGGCGCTTGCAGCCTGGGCGCCTTCAGCTGTCATTTTACGCCCTGTTCTTCTGCGTGTCGGCTCAACAAAGGAGCAAGTGTGGCTGCAATGCCAAACGAATGAGCATTTGCTGCGGTGCTTTTCTGGTCATCTGATGAATAACCACGCAGCCACAGCGTTGAATTCGCAGCCTGCACTTTCTTCCGCAGCCGAGGTTCCATGCTGCTGCAGCACTGCGGTCCTGGGTGGATGCTGCCCTTCCCCCCGCCTCCCCCGCAGAGCCCCTTTCCTCTGCGCTGGAGTGTGCACAGGGAACCCGCCCGGGCAGGGGGTCCCAAAACTACCAAGGGTCCTGGTGCTGCCTGTGCCGTGGGGTGATTTGCCTGTCAGAGAGGCTGTGAAAGTCTGATGTCCTGTTGGCCTGTAGCTGGAGATGTACCTGTGTTCTCCATGGATACTCAGTGGTATCTTTGTTTACATCGGTAAAGGATTCATATGGTTTGCCCTTGGGTTACTGCTGTGTGTCCACAATCTATCTGTGTCTGCCAAAGCACACCGAAACCCCATGTCCCACGTATATTCCAGCCCCAAACCCGCTCTCAGTTCGCTTTCCGGTGGCACTGTGTCCAGTGAGTGCCTGTGCTGACAGTCCAGCATCAGCTGCGGATGTGCTCACAGTCTGTGCTGTGTTACTGCAGTGCTCCTTTGTGCTTCAAGGTTTGAAACAGAAGCGTTTGAGTTTCACTGCAGCTTGGACATAGGTAAACCTCTGTGGCATGGTTATTTTAAATGGGCCGCTCCTCACGGAGCTTTACCTTGTTCGAAATTATCAGTTTTTTTCCACTACTTAAAGAAAAAAGAAACCTTCATGGTTAATTTCTGAACTAATAATTCAGTTAATATATACAATTTTCCTCTTGGAGGAGATAAACAGTTTACCTGCTTTTACAAGACATGTTTCATGTTCAGTACTTGCTGAGTAGTGCGGGAAGCCCTTCAGTCAAGCAATCTCTCTCCCGAAGCCTGAGCTGCAGTCTGCTGGAGCTGCAGACTGACCCCCTCCAACTGCAGAGCTGGATCAGGCACCCTGGGAGCGCTCTGCACAGTGCCTGGGGATTTCTGTCTGTGAGCTGAGCCATGCAGCTCTTCCTCCATACTCTGAATTTATAAAATCCTAACTTTCAGAAAAATTTACGAAAAGCTCATAGTGCATTTCAGGGAGGAATGCATACTTGCCATTTCATACAGGATCACTAGCAAAATGTTTGAAAGAGGTTTTTCTGTCCATTGTCTGCTGCATCTCACTGCTATTCAGACTCTATTCAAATTCTCTTCCTTTCTTTAGGGAGAAGAGTCTGAGTGCACAAGGGGGCTATGGTTTCTGCAAGCAGATAACATAACCATGTAATATAAACATGGCAATAATTTCCTTAGGCCCTGTGATCTGTCAGGCATGTTGAGAACAGTTGGCAAAGGTCTGGGGAAGTTCCCAGTGCTACACAGCAGCTACAGATAAGATGCCTTTCTGCCTTGCTCAGCTGCAGGATCCACACCTCCGGTACTGAAGAGGTCCGTCCTGCCGTCTTTCCTGGCAGGGTAAACCTCTGCCTTTGAAGTCATATGCCCACAGCTTGCAGAGCTGACTAATACATCAACATCAGTCATTTACCAAAAGGGGGGTGGGGGGGGGGTGGGAAGTGAAAGAAAGCTGCAGCATAAATCTCAATCTGGCTTTATTCTTTTACTTTAGGTTGTATGTCTTTAAAGGAAAAATGCTGACAACATGCTTGCTCACAAAAAGCCTTTTGAGCCAATGCCAAGAGTTTGCTCAAAACTGGTAAAAAGGCAGAGCTGGGATCTGAGAGCAGCACAGAATTTTCCTTGCTTCCTTGCTTTATTTCAATTTTGCAGTTGTTGAGGAGATGTTCAGTATGCCTGCTGCCTTTTGCTTTAAGGAATGGGTCGGAGCGTGCTTTTGTCTTTTGAAATGGGCGGTCACTGGTGTCTGACTGGTGAGGATCCGCTGGAGTTTGTGTGTTTGCTTTCTCTGTATCTGTTGCTCTTCAGTCTGGCAAATGTGACTTTAAAACAATATTATTTGGACTGAAATAGTGCAACCAGGCAACAAGGGGCCTTGCGCCTCCAGGAAGGGCTTTTCCCCTCCACAGTGAGCAGCTTCGTGAATGGTAACATCTGCAGACCAACGTGCCTGCAAAGCTCCCTGTCCCCTCGCAGGCAGGGCCAGGTTCATGCCATAGTAACCAGCGCAACCCAAGCAACGGCCGCCTCACCTTAAACATCCTTCTATGTGGCAGAAATCTTTTGGTTTCTGTGTGTTCTCATCTAATGATGGGATGTTGCTGCAGTAATACTGTTGGGCTACTTTAGTGTTCAAGACATGAGGTCCTGGCAGCTAGCTCTGGGTCATCATCAAGATTTCAAACCTAAAAAATCACAGGGAGTAATTTTTTGATGAGGATTGTGCCTGGCTAAGGGGAGCTGACCCCACGCGTTTTTCTCCTCTCTAGCAATCTTAGTGCCTCCTCTAATACACTGGACAATGACCACCTGCATCTGCAAGCAGCTATTCATAATTTTGGTAGAAGTCCTCCTACAAGGAAATGTAGTCCGGTAACTATGTGTATTGCAGTGCCTTTCCCCCTGAATGCTTGCACAGAGGAGCACCGTTGGAAGGGCAGATGGAGGGACCGCTTCTGCTCCCTCCAGAGTCCCAGAAAGTGCATCAGTATCTCTGTGTTTGCACATGGTGACTGAAGCACCTGTGTTATTGTACAAAGTATGAACAGCAGCTTATTGACCTTTACAAACCTTTCCTAATAGTGACTACCCTCCCCTTGAAATACAGAGAGCTCAGAGTCTTGAATTATTGAGGAGTTTAAGATGTGAATCCCAGGGAATCTGCCAGAATCTCCTCCCTCCCGGAGGCAGGGGAAGCCCAACAGTGAATGTGCTCAGTGAATGTTCTCAGAGACGCTCAAATCTTGATGCTTGAATTTAAAAAATAAATATGTAAAAATAAATTATATTCCTAACCTTTTTTATAACAAAAAGTTGATCTATATGGAATGACTGGATCCCCACAACTGTAGTAGTGATAACAACATGCCTTTTATTGCTTCTTGTTGCTGTACCGTGCACTAGTGTTATAGCCATGCTCCCCAAGAGAATGCAGTAAAAGTTCTTCTTAAACCTCAGGGGCTTTTGTGATCTTCTCACTTGCTATTTATAGTTGATTAAGGCTCAATCATGTGATATAATAATAGTTCCCCTACGCTATATTGATCCCAGTGGGAACGAAGGGCATGCAGCACCTCACGTGATCAGATCCTTCACATCCGTGTCTCGCTGCTCATTGCAGAATATGAGCAGTAAGACTGAGTGCTCCTAGATTTTCTTATTCAGACTCATTTCGAGCTCCGGCTCAGACTGGAGATTTGCTGAGTAAATAGTCTCAACAATAATCTCAGCCTGATTCCAACTAATTAAATCCTGTACAAACATCCCTCTCTGGGCCAATATAGCGAAAGACAACGAAAACACAGAAAACCAGACATAGCTTTCCTCCAGATTTTGCTCGGCCCTTTAATCCTGTATCTTTTGAAAGATAGTAACGTCCATAAGATGAGGGGTCAGCCTTCCTGCCCTCAGCATCAAGCAGTGGAATTTTTCAATAATGAACAGCTGGGTCACCAGCGACACAAAAGCTGCTGTAATATCCTGTAGGCTTACGGGGTACAACAGAAATCCCAAAGCAAATCACGATGTACACAGAAAGGGACCGTCCTTTTCTATTAAGGAGGCCACTTCAAACCAGTCTCGACACCACCTTTCCTCCAGCTTTTCGGAGGTGAGATTATCCCCTGCGTATATTTAATCACACATTGGGGGGTGGCTTTGATTGCCTTTTTAGAGTCAGAGAAGTTAAAGAACATAGTTTGAAGGCTCTTATTATCAGTGCTCCATCTGTGTGCTCTCAGCCAAGATGTGTTTACAAACAACCATAGAGATCAGGAAGAACAGTAACACTGCACTGGGCCCAAGGCTGGGTTTTGCACCAGTTTGACAGAATTGATTGTATGAACCCAGACTCCAAGTAAGTGTGGTGAGAGCTTGTGGGAGGGGGAAGTGGGGGATGTTGCATTTGTGTTTTAATTTTTATGAAACCCCATGGAATTCATGGCCATTTCCAGAGAAAGAAAAAGTTACCTTGTAGGGTTTTTCCTAAGTACCCAGTAAAGCAAAAAGTAAACCAGGGTAACATGACCAAAAAATAAATACTATAAAAACTTTTTAATGTATCACAAAAGTCAGTCTGAGATGTATGCAAGATATGTTGGAGATTCCTGATTAAAAGCAGTTTGTGTCAAGGAAGTTACCACTTGCAACATGTAGAACATCTGACAGTGATTAAATGGAGCTAGCTATTAGATTTTCCTAAAGAAACAATAGTTAAACATATCTCCACAAGTATGAAACACTTTATGTACTGTATCTGGTACACCTCATTTAAATTGACTTAGATGGAACAGACACACTAAGTCTAACTAGTAGGTTATTAAGAATATAAACCTGGTGCCCAAGAATTTACAATCAGTTATATGGGAGGTATCCTGACTTTCCTCCTTTTCCCAGGGCTTTCATTTACTAAGCATATGCTGTAAAGATGTCACATTTACAGCAAGGGACATGTTTAGGATGTTTCTTACAAACAGTTTTAAGTTACATACCTGTAGCAAATGCATCTTGCTGTGCTGTTACATGCTGTATAGAAAGTCTGCCACGGGCTCAAGAAAATGTGTGTTAAAGGAAGTATGTATGTGTGTTGGGGAGAACACATTCGTAATTTATTTTTTCAGTTTGCTTATTAGAGCTTTTGAATTTTTCATAGAAAAATGACATAAAATTCTTTTCTGCAGGGTGACAAGCTTTTCAGCTCTGTTAAACCACTTAGAGGTTTGAGAAATATGGTTTAAATTAAGCATATCATACTTCTAATTCTGGTGGGTAACAAAAAGAAGAGCTTGGAGATTTGTCCTGCCTGTAGTGTTTGGTAGTTGCAAATAAACTGTGTACTGTAAGTAATAATCACTTTAAGAGTTCCCTAAGAAATACCTTTCGTTTCTTTTGCTTTTGGATCAAGAGGTGTATTTAGATGGTTATTGCAGGGCTGTACTTGCACTTAGGTGCTCTAATTCATGTTCGTACATTGCAGGGGAGGAACAGGCAAGTCAGAAGACTTTGAGTTCAGCATTTCAATCTGCCTTTAATTATGGATTTCCCTATTATTCTGTGAGATGAGCTGAAGTAAACTGCTACAGTGCTATAAGCCCAATCAAAATCACTGTTTCAGAGTGCAGAAATCATATAGATAGTGTTCATACCTCTTTTCTGTATGTCACTTACAGTGAAAGGTTTTTAAAAATAATTATGCTTCCATCAACAGCCGAAGGAGGTCTGCTTTCCAGACTGGCTTTTAAAGCCCTAACCTATCTCACTCTATCTGTGCAGGGTCAAGTCAGGAATTGCATTCAGCTCCTCCAGAGCAGAAGAATGCTGAGGGTCACTGTTTAGTAGGTGGGAAATCATGTGAGCAGTCCTCTGGGGGGCTGAGAGCTAATTTATGGTTAAGTCTAAACTTCTCTAATTTGCATAATGCCAAGTCTAATAAAATATTCATGGATAGCTTATGTCACTTTCAGATAATTTAAGGGAGACAAAAATTAAATTGGAAAATATTGCTTCAAAAATATGGGAGAAAAATTGAAGACAGTGTCTTGAGTGCAGGAGATATTTTGCTACTTTTTATTTAATTATCTTTTTCAGATTTACAAAATTGCTTGCTGAGTTACTGCCAGCTAGAAGTCTGCCCTATGCACAAAACTGTCCAGAGTTTGGTCTTTTTAATGGGAATCACAAAACCATTGGAATTTCGAGGGCTGATGTGGGTCAGCTAGAGGATGGACTTAGAGGATGTGGCATGTATGCTTCATGGGGTGGCAGTAACGGTCATGCTATGAGAAATGACAGCTTTAAAGGTAGTTGTTTTCTTGCAGTTGGATTCAGTTGAAATGATTAGGGCTTGAAGCTTTGCCAAGAGTTCGCTCTTAACCAAGAGATCGTTAATGCAATTAGGTGATAGTTTTGACCGATACATTCTGTGAAATGTCAAATACTGAAGTGTGCGTGGGAGCAAAAGAAACCACAGGGCTAAATGACACTTCTGGGCTTGGTGTTCAGCTCCATGTACATTTATCCCATTCTGTTTCTGCCATTTAGCAACTGATGACCAAAGTCAGCTTGTATAATAAGCAAGAAAACTATAGGAGCCGTAACGCTGCTCTCTGTGTAACTGTTAGCGGGGCACAACTGCGGATCAGTGGGAGAAGTGAAGCTGGCCCCTGTGCACCGGGAAGCCAGTCGGGCAGGCTCCTGCAGAGCTGCTCCTCCGGCCCTTCCCCAGCTTTGGGCGCTGCTCTGAAACACAAGGGCAGCAGTCCTGCTTCCTCAGCCTTGGTGTTCCCATACTTATTGCTGGGTTAGATCAGTACTGGTAGTCACGGCTGTTACAAAAGTGATCCTAGCTTGCTGGGCTTGGCACTGTACAGCACAGGAGGGCAGAGAGTTGCTGTCATGAAGAACTTACAGTATACGTGGAAAAGCCAGGCAAAGGCAAAGAGCGTGCAGTGAGTGAACAAGAGGCAAATACTGCACTAGCGGCACAGTGCCTCATGGGGTGGAGCACGGCTGGAAAGGAAAACGAGAGGGGACACAATGGTGGGATGAGAAAGTATGATGTGGCGATAAGGAGTTAAAGGTTTCTTCTGAATAGAGTTAAACAGCAGAAATTTGACAAGTCACACCTTTACCCTTGTGCCTGCCTGGGGTGTGGTAGATGATCCTTAAATAAAGAGCAGTAAAAAAACATCTTCTGTGAGCAATTAATGACAGAGGACTGCAGGACTGGGATGATCCCTGCTCACTAACAACAGACTTGCAGAGCAGCCTGCCCTGGTGAGCCTGCGGGCACCACTGCAGAATGGCCTGAGGTTTTGCAGGGTGCTGCGGGCCTGGGAGCTCCCTGCGGTGCAGGTTCTCGGCAGTTACCATCACAGGGCTCAGAAAGTGCATTGCAATTTAGATATGCATACACACATAAATACCTCAAAGTTTATAGATCTGCGCAGTCTGCAAAGGTGCACAATTAAACACTATGAATATGTATGAAACCTATACAGGTAACATAATATTTGGTAGAATACAAAGGTCTGTCTCTTGTTTCTCCTCCTAAACCAAAATTTCACTTCCCTATTTATTCCCTTTTAATATTTCTAGGCTGAGACCCTGCCCCTTCCTGATGTGGGGGTGTAAGCCACTGCTGTATAGGTGCTCGCTCTCTCCATGCAGTTTGACTTTAATGTCAGCTATCATCACCCTCAGCAGGGCACTCTGAAGGGTTCTCCTGCAGTATCTCATCTGTGTTGGTGTTCTCTGACACAGAAAACCAGAACCAAACCCCTTCCCTCTTTGTATCTACCTCCCTTCAACAAATATCGACAATAAGGGCATCATTTCTTTACAAGTGAACAGAACAGCAGCACATAAAGTCTCTGCAGTCTCACAAAGGGGCAAAACAGAAGAAGAACACACAACCCCTGCCAAACAAACAAACAAAACCCTTCCAAAACCAACCCACATACTTTTTTCCTCTGCTTTGTGATCTTCCCTTTCTTGGTGCAGTGTAAGCATAGCATGGCAGAAATGTTCCAGTTTTCCTATACGTAAAGGCTGCTCAATTCAGCACTGGGGCCATCCTCCTGCTCCAGAGCACGTATTTAATGCCAGGATGCAGAAAGCCATCAGCTGTGCGAGATTCACTTCTGCATCCCTGTGTTACTACAGAAACCACTCTAATTGCTTTGCATCTTTTTGCATTTATAGGTTAATCCCAGTCTTTACTGTAAGATGATTTAACAAAATCAGGAGCGGAGCCTTATAAAGAAAGGCTAGGGCTTTTGTTGAAAGTTAGTGACGAGAGCTTTTACTAATTTCTCATGAACTGATAAGTGATAGAAACTGAAGGCAGATTGTTATCTGATGTGCACCATCTTTAGAGTGCAAATGCACAGGCTTGCACTGAGCTGCTTGCATCTTCATGATATCTGAGTCAGGTACTCCCCTTTTTGTTTTATGTTTTCTGCCAGTGTCATCTCAAGACTTCTCTGTATGTATGATTGCTGATGGGATCGTTGGTAGCTTTAATGATATTCTTCTCCTAAATTCAGTAGTGTTTGTCAGTAAGGGCTCATTTGGAAAGGCACCCTGTTAATCTGTTCATCCTGTACTTTTTCACAAAGGGACATGAACTTTTCTTTACCAACCCAGAAGTTCCTGTACAGGTGACTATTGCACACAGTCTTGGTATTTCAACTTCTTTCCAGAGCCTTGTGTTGGGAAAATGCTGATTTCTGCTGTGCTATTAACTACCAAACCTGCTCAGTCATTCTCCCAGTTCTGATAGAAGTTGGAAATAAAAATGCATGTATATTTTCCAAATGAGATTGCAACTCTAGTGGTTCAACAGGTCTGTCATCTCCCTTAGATATGTGTCTCAAAGAGTGTGGAAGAGTGGCCAATTGGGTTTGTTCTTAGCATTTTCATGCCAAATTACTTTGATTATATCGATTTACTCATATGAAAGCTATGGATTTCATTAAAGCTCATAGATTTAGTCAATGGTAAAATGTAGTCGTTTGCATTAGCAAACAAAGGATTTCATAGCGTACAACTGTAACACAATGCCTTCCTGGCCAAAAGAATTTGCACCTTTTTAGAACATACAAATGTTCCTTGGAAGTGCCTGTGTGTTACTGTGAAACGTCCTCAAGATGAGGAGCTGGAAGGGAGGGTCCCTCAACATGTTAAGGCATTCAAAGCGGGAAGCAATGCCATCAGTAGTTGCTCTGTCTTCGAACAAAGTAAATGCTCAGGGATCTTTAGATCATCAATTGTCCTCACGCAGATAATCTCTAAGTTGCCAATAACTATTTTCTTGTGTAGCCCCACCTCAGTCCCTCACAAGGTGACAACTGTCGCTTCCCAGGTCCCTATCTGATCTTCACTGCTTTTTATGTCATCTTCACTGCTTTTTGTGTCTGTCTACACACAGGTGGCTCTTACACCGAGAATGCTGGGGTCATCCCCACCAGAAATTTATAAGCCTTTCTCCAAGTGTTATCTCCCTCCCTTGTTGAGCACAGATGATGCATGGGCCAGAACAGCAGATGTACTAGATCACCACCTGCTCAGAGGCATTAAAGTTGCCACTCTCCAGATGAGGGGAGAACCAGTGGCAGTACACAGAGCTCTCACTGGAGAAGACCAGCAGGAACAAATGCAGCCAGCTCAAAGCCAGCCCTGACCTATCCGTTTCCTTGCTGCTGTCAAGTTTCATTTATTTTTTGGTAAGAAAACGTGAGCTAGAGTTGCTGAAGGTGTAGGATCCCTCTTGCCCTCCCAGGGTGTATGCAGCTGTATGCAGCAATGCCTGATGGCTGCAGCAGCCTGGAAACTGCTCTTCAGGCCCCTGGAAAATACGATTGTCCCCAAGTGGTGGGTGAAACAGTTTTTGTCACTGGCAGCCCACAGTGGTTGGTGGAGCGGGAGTGAAGCGAAGCTCTGCGAGGACTTCTGGGGTCCCACAAGACTTTACAGGTGCCATCTGGAAGTGATTCAAAAAGTGCGCCGTGAAGAAAGAAATTCTATGCCCATTTTTGAATATGTGGATTAGCATGGACAAGGCTGTGCAATTTTTTTAGTGAACCAGATGGATGCAGGAATAACGGTGTGGTGAAAAATTGAAGTCTGTGGCATTGCTGTCCAATTTCTGATCTTGGTCTTTTGCAGATATGTTTTTCCCAATACCTGAACTCTTAAAAGACCATTAGGATCCAAACACTGTTCTTTTCATGTTATTGTTATTATTTGGGTTTGGTAACTTCTGAATGTGCTTCCAAGTTATTAGAGAGCCCCTTGCCTGGGTCAGCAGAGTTAGTTCTGGACTGACATTTTGATCTGTTGAGAGTCTAATTTTCAAACAAAAAATCCATGTGTAGCCTTTTATTAATTTTTTTTTCTACTGAGCAACCAGTGAGTCCAGCTTCATTATGAGATAAAGGATGGTGTGAACTTTCAACAAGAAATGGTTGGATATTCTTTATCCAAAAGAAACCGTATTACACTTTGCCAGTATAAAACACACTCCCGCCAAGGAGACATTAAACAAAAGCACTCGTTTGGGGGGTGGAGGGGAGGTTGAAGCTGCTAGCCCTGATCAGATGACAGATATTTTTGTTAGGAAATAATACCTTTCTCTGATTTCCTGAGAGGTTGAATATAAAGCATAAAAAAGGGACAGTGATGAAATCCAGAAGAATTAGCTCTGTGTATTCTGCTGGAAGAGAGTAAACAAGTGCCTATATGCCGCCCAGGTACAACAGGCACTGTTTGGACAGCTGCATTGCCCATTGAAAGGTGCTGCTTGATAGTGGCTTGGCGATAATAATAATACTAGTTTCATATAAGGTTCATATAAAATTGTACACCTCTGTAGAGATAGCCATGTTAATAAACCCTATACAGCAGAGAAGTTGGATTTTCTGATGCATACCAACTACTAACGTAAAACATGCTCCAGTGAGAATTCCTTGAAAAACTGCATTTACTGCTGCAATAATAGTAAAAGGTCACCTTGGATCACATTTGCAAAAGGTCAGACGCTGGTGGAGATAACGGCCTGTGCACACAGAGCAAAAGTTGGTAGGTTCATTGTAGTTCCATATGCAGCCGCAGCTGAAAACCAATCAGGATTAGACATGGGAAAAAGTTTCTTCCATTTTGATTGATTCTGTGGTGGGAGGGGGATTATTCGTATAGTAAGGAATGTCTCTGGGCCTGGTAAAAACTGTCAAAAAAGGCAGAAGTATTTCTAAATGCACCATTGTGCTGAGCTCTTCTTATATTTCTATGTTCTTGAGATGCGTTGGGACGAACGCATGTCTCCAAAATGGTTATGCTAGCACAGTTTCATAGAATAGGTTGTTTAATGTGACATGGCACGAGGTATGTAATGCAAAACGTATGTATGCACACTTTCCAGCTTGACATCTGTAGTGTAAATCTCGTAGGCATAGGGAATTGTTATCCTCAGTCTGGTGGGAAGTTTTCAGTATGAAATGGTTGGAGTTCAGTTATTTGCTGCAGTGGATTCTGTATTCTCTAAAGTCAGTTCTGTGGGAATTTGAGAAATGCCTCACTCACGAGTTGCTGCTCTCTTCTCCAGCCCCCCTGGAGCCCCACCAATAGCTGACAAACCTCAAGCACAAGGATAAAGAAGTTTGTACTGAATACTGCCTCTCCAGCTGTTCTCAACCAGATGTGCTGAAAATGTTGCAAGCTTATTCTCAACGTTGCAGCTTTTTGCTTTAAAGAAAATATATTCCTGGAGAGGTCCCCATAATTGAAATGGTCCCAGAAGGAATTAGCATTTCTGTACACATAAGCTGTCTCTCCATCAGGCCCAGCAGAGGCAATGAGGAGAGGGTTGTGGGACTGAGGATCCCATCTAAGAAATTCTAAGTGATCTTCTTGCAGGATGGAAAAAACTCTAAGTCATCTTCTTGCAGGATCTGGCAGTCCAGCCTCTCTAGTTGTTATATAAATCATATGTGATCCACTCCAGGGTAGTTCAGGGGAAGTTAATTCAATTGTAGTGGATTTACGTTGTTTTGAATGATTCTGCTGGTGATATTTATTTGTGAAAGGGCACAGTCCAAAGATGCCCAATGAAGTTTGTAATGCTTGTCCCTGCGCAGAGGGTAAATGAAGGTCTTTGCCTAATGAATTTATATTCCACTATATGCAAAGTGCACCTTCTTTCTCCAAATTATCTTTGAGAGACACAAGAAATGCCATTTGTCTTTGAAAATGAAACGTTAGGACATGTCACAGGCTTCCAAATGCTTTAGTGAAAGAAGGCAGCATATATTCATGGCTAGAGTCTGCCCTTAAATGTGATAATGTTTTTTGTCGGCCCCTAATTCCATCACTGTGACCCTCGTGGTATAAGGTGTAATATAAAGCAGCAACTGACGGTAGTTACTGCAGCTGCCTAAGACTTGACAGGGTTTTACTGAGTACACAGGAGCATTTGGTACCATTTATTGTGAGTCTCTGAAGGATGCAGAGTGATCAGTGTTCTTGGAAATGAATGGTCTTTTCATGTTGTTGATTTCATTTCTGGGGATGGACACAGCACTCCCGAAAGCGAGGGATTAATAGTCCTGGCTGGGTGCGAGCAGAGTGCAGCCAGCACTTCACACTCTGATGCTTGAATCAGACACTGAAAATAAAGTGTGGGACTCAGAAAGGGGTTTCCAAATATTTGACTACCAGTGAACTACCAGAGAACTGCCAGTGAAACTCAGTGCTATTCTTATTTCTAGGCTGCCAGCAATATCTAGTAAATTTTCCCAGAGAATTGCTGCTGTCCATGACATGGCTTCGACATTGCTCTTTCTTAACCCCCTTGTTCTGCTTAAGATTTACCTTTGCCTCTGGGGCAGTTTCATGTTGCTAAGCAAAAAAGAGTAGTTGTGTCTCCGGCATGTTTGGGGCACCCGCGCTGCTAGGCAGACACTTCAAATAAGCCTCAGGGGCTGAAATGCCGACCAGGGCTGCTACCTCTGGCATCCAGTTAATTTTTTTGTACAAAATGCAGCAGAGGCTCCAAGGAGGCATCACCAAACAGTGAGCGCTGGAGTTAAAAGAGTGAGAGAGGGGCTCTTTGTCTGAGCACCGGCGCGAGCTGTAAGGGAGCCAGGAGCTTGAAGCAGAGGCTCCGGGGCTGGGACGCTGCCAGTGCGGACCCCGGGGCTGTGGCCTTGCCCAGGCTGCGGGCACAGCAGGCACTGGCCAG
>NW_009230073.1:0-14719 GCF_000690835.1 Fulmarus glacialis
TATTTATATTTATATTATTATGTATAAGGTTTTCAGTTCTTGTGGACCTCCAAAACAGTAGTTCCAGCAGTTGAGTTTTCTGGAGTCACTGAAGTAAAATCATGCACCAATTTGTTTAAGTTGATTTTACTTAATAAAACTGTCAGAAATGAGCTGAGATCTGTGCCAATACGCAGAGTGTGGGTCAGGTTTCTATGAGCTGCTGAGTACCCACTGCCAAAAGCTGCATGCCCTTGAGTTGGAGAAAATCTGGAGTAATTCCATTGATTTAGCTGTGTTACTCCAGATTCACAGCAGGGCAGGCCTCATGTCTGTGGACACAGCACAGAGAGGCAACATCAGGCATTCCAGGGTAAAGATCTTTCCATCTTCTCATATGCTGCCAGTCAGTTTCCTATACCGTCTTGATCAGTGTGCAGATACTTGCTCTTGAACATGCAGCTTTTCTAATAAAGACAGAGATTGTGGCTGTATGCGGTAAAACATACATTGCTAAAAACATTTGGCTATGTGGCCTAAGGGCAATATTTGATTTGGTTGATAGCACTGGTATCATGAACTGGTTTTATTACCAGTACCTTACTGACAATGAATTTTTACAATGTTCCAGGTGAATTCAATGCTACTTGAAATGAAAGAATGTTTTTTGCTGTTTTGCCTTAATTATTAGGGCATCACGTTACTAGAGATACTGGGTTTGTTAAGAAGGGTAAGAAGTACCTTAAAATGCTGAGAAAATGTGCATCTATGAGTAGCGGATATGTGCAGTTGCACTGGCACATCTTGATGATCTATGCTTTCTGATTCCCATTCCTCTCTTTCTAGTTAAAAATCTCTCTACAACACTGGAAGTGATGTTGAATAATGGAGAGATCAACCTACCAAAAACTGGATGACCTACCAAAAAACTTCAGCATAGTACTTTGTTCATTCTTCATGCTAATAAACTCTTCCACCATTCCATCTCCCTTTTAATGCCTCTGGACTGTTAAATTTCTGAAAAGAAGTATTATTACCCCACCATCTTTCTTATATTCCCTCAATGATTTCTCAAATTTATAGATAAAATCTCTGGGCTTTTAGAGGACCGCATAAAATTGTAGTTAAATATTATGCTTCCAAGTTCTACAGAAAATGCTTCAAAGTTGAGGAAGTCATTAATAAAAGTGAGGCAAATGTATCTGAAAGCAAGTAGCATGATACTATTTTACCTTAGCTTTTCTATCACTGTTACTCAAAACACAAAAGATGTTTTACTGATAATCCCATATTAAAAGCACTAATAACTAGCATACTAATGTGCACGTAAATGAGTTACCTCATCAAGTCCATCTCACTACTGTTTCTTCAGCAACGCAGAGTAATACAAGGATGCCAGGTCTGCCTTCTATATGCTGTTCTTGCACAGATTGTTGAGTTGACCTCAAGATCTAAAGGCCAGGTTTTCAAATTTATTTAGGCATTAAATAGCAAGCACAGATCCAAAGAAGGATTTTCTCAGCTGTGCCAGAGTTGATTCAATGTCTATTTCACACTGATTTCAATCAGTTACAGGACTAGTCTGCTCAGTGCCCTACAAAATTTTCAAAAATACCTATCTGCATCTCTCTCTGCTTATATAACTTAAAGAGATTTGAGTCCAAGGTTATTACCTTTGAGGTGTTTGGCAATATATGAAAACTCGCCTAAAGTTCTAGGTTGAAGATCATGACTTGAAGGATAAACCTGTAGGCACAATAAAACTCTCTATAATAAGATTAAAGCTCTCCTGCAAGATAGAGAACGAGCTTTCTCAAGGTCCATTATAAGATTAGGTCATGAATTAGTCCAGAAAATAAGGCCTTTTCATTTATTTAACTTAACTTTCTTTAAATAAGTATTTCTGTATATATTTGTAAAAACAGAAGAGAATACACACTACACAGTGTGATTCTTATCTCTTGAAAAAAGATGATGAGATAACTCTTGCTTAAAACTAAGAAAATGATTTCTGATACCCTGGAAATGATATTATAGGAAAATTATAAGGGAAATGTTGTACCAAAATTATTTCTTTGTGCTATAGGTAAAGAATAACGATAAATGCCAACCAAGAGGAATAAGTAAAGCTCAAAGCATTTCTTTCCCTTTTTTTAAAATATTTCTCCAATTATTAAAAAACAAAACAAAACAAAACCCAAAACCAACCAACCAACCAACCAACCAGAATTATTTTCCATGTTTTCTCCCCCACCATTTTTATACCTTACTTTTTCATTTGGTCACAGTAAAAATACTTATCACTTTGATTATTTTTTCTATTTTTTGTAAGCTTAGTTGCTTGAATGAAGAAGAAATGTCTTAGGAAGCTGTATTAAGATTAATGACTTCTACGTTTAAGGATTTCTGAAAGTTTTTAAAAGTTGCAAGTAGACCCAGATTAGTCTGCAAGCATTTTAAAAGCCTCCTTAAATGGAGAAAATTCTGTACATCAAACCCTCACCTTTTCCACTTCATTTCTACTCTTTTGGTATATACATTTCTATTCTATTTCTCTATACACCAAAAGAAAAATTATGATCAACTAACTTAAAAAGTGATAAACTGATTTCTTTAATCACAAAATCAAAGTCTTATAGGTTGCCTAGAGGTATATGCAGAACTGCAGATCATTCTCTGCAACATGTCACTTACTGAACTGGGATAGAAAGTAGCAATGGTTATAGCCAAGAAGCTTTCTCAGACTTTACTCTGCTCACCAGCAGTCAGTCAGCTAAGGCTGTCATGTGGGTGTGGTGACCCTGATTTGAGGTCTCTGATCCTATAGCTAGACTGTTACCTGTATGTGAGTTAGCTAGTTGATAGCTAGCTTGAGTGCATTTATGCTATGCTGCAGTCAGCACCTACAAATCCATATGCCCCTTATCCTGCAGCTGTAAGTGTGGCTGATCGTCCTGCCACCCTTTTGGGTTGCATCATGCTTGATATTATAAGGTTCTGAGTTCAATCAGTTGAAGTTTGTCAGCATTTTCACAGCAAACTACTAAAGAAAAAGTAAACGACAATTTATTGAAAAAGTGAAAAGACTTTTATGAAAAAGGGTTAGTTTTTGAACTGGCTGAAAAAAGGTTCAAAATTGGTTAAAAGGCATGGTTTCAACTCTTCTCAAAACAGAAGAAACCTCCTGCACAGGGTTTCTTCTTCGGAAAAGAAGAGCAGGCTAAGGAGAAAAAGGGTAAAACTACCCAGAAATGGTCAATTCCCTCTCTACAGTAAAGATTAGTGTTGTTTGCAATGGAGCTTAGATAAGTAAATCAGGACAAATCAAGCCTGAGTGAAAAAGAAGGAAAGCCTGCCATTCACCAATAGGAGTGGGGAAGGGAGAAAATTGGTTCAAAAAGACTATTCATCCTAACCTCAGCCCCATCTCCAACTCCAGGTGACATCCCTGATAAATCACTGCTTCCCAGATCCAAGCATTTGTGAGCTGTGTGATTTTCTTCTTCAGTCAGTAAATGTTGTGGAAACAGGCTTATTAAACATACGGCTTACTCTTTTCCAATGCAGGTTGTTAGTCTTTTCTCAGCTTTCCAAAGGTCAAGCATTTGGCACCAGTCCTGACAACATGATGATGCCAAACTGTGCTTTCTGCTGCTGCAATAGACAGATACCCAGAGGTGAGCTAGCTCCCTGAAAACTAGCTTATGTACATTCACACTGTGTTGCAGTCACCTCAGACTGGAAATCAGTCACTCAAAGTAGTAAGTACTGTATCATGTTTGTGGTCTGGAGATCCAACTTGAAACCCTGTATCTCGATTTCGTAAAAGCCAGGCGCTCACAATACAGCCAAGCTTGAACACACAGAACAGGTATAATGCTAAGACTTTTGAAACCCCCTAACCTAAGCCTCCAAAGTGTACACATCCACTAACAGCACAGAGCTGGCCCCGTGCAGCCCATGCTTTTATTAAGAATGGGATTTGCCCAACAAAACAAATGTTCTGGATAGATAAAGGAATTGTTTGTGAAGGACCTAAGCTTTTTCATTGTGTGTAATTCTGAACAAAGAACAGATTTTGATAGATTTTCATACATGACTGAAATTCAGGCATGTAAAAGAAAAGTTTAAAAGTGGATGAAAGTGTTCCATTGTTGCTCAAAAGATGAGTGCCATGCAGCCTGTCCAGTGAATGACAGAGATGTCCTACAGAGAAAATGTAGGACAAATATGGTTGTGGAACTGAAGACTGAATGGTCAAGCTTCGTGACTTTGAAGTGATTTTGGCTTCTGGGTGTTGACAAACTCAAAATCTTAAGACAATTGGATATTTTAGTTGAGAAAGCTTTGCAACCTATTTAAAAAACGTGAAAGAGAAATGAAGACAAAGAAGAGATATCAAGTCTTAAGGCTCAGAAGAGCAGCAAGGGAAAAGACAATAAAAGAAAGGCACCGTGACCAAGGGTGTGCTACAAGGTCTCAAAGGCTAGAAACAAACTTTTGAAATATTATAAAATAAATCATGTGCAGCTACTGTAAAGGCATTAGACATAATGAAAGAAATAGTTTGGCTTTGAGTAGCAGAATTTTGATTGAATTACCAAGGTAAAATACTTCTTTAAGTCAGACTGGAGGAAAGTACAATAATTAACTTATTGAAAACTTACTATTACACTTCTTGTTTCAGGAAGCAGTAGAATGGGTAGATTTTTTTAGAGAAATATCTAAGGGAGAAATGAGCACTGACACTGAACTCAATTCATGCCCTTCCTTCATTAACAAAAAGAGCTGCAAGATATACTGGGAACTTTCTTATGATATTGCTCAAATGTGGAAACAGAGAATTTACTGAAAAAGTACTTCAGGAAAATTGTATGTTTCATGAAAGCTGCCTTGCAAAACACCAATATTAAGAACGTGAAATGCTTCAAGTTTGGAGAATGCTCTGATTTTTAAAAATCTCTGTGGAATCCCCAGTATAACATTACATTTTAGCTAGAACATCCTTAAACCACTGAAGTATTAAGTATGAAATTTAATTCTCAGTCTTGCTGAGAATGAAACAAAAGCATTTCATACTTGCTTTAAAACTTGGGCTTTAGTCAAAAAGACGCAGCATTGTTCGTTGCATTTGGAGTGTTACATAGTCTGCATTTTAATGTTAGTAATGCTTCTATTAATAATGCTGTCAAGAAATTTCTGTTCCAACACTTGGCCAAGAAAGACCAGAAGAGCAATCTAGCTTTAAAGCCATTTCCAGTTGGATCTATAATTGAGACAAGATTACCTTATGGTGGATGTGGGATGATTAAGACTGTAGCATTAATTCAGTGTCGGATCTTGTAATTATTTTTCTCTAAAGCACTAAAGGAAATTCATTATTTTGTGTAGCTTCAGTATACTCCACTGGTGAATCCACACTGCAATTATTTTATAGACTGTTGCCATGGCATAGGATGTCTATAGATTCTGAGCAAAAAATCTATTTTTTATTATACACTATTCTTTAAGCCCTCATGATTAAAATACAAAGCAAAAAACCATCTTGGGAAGGGAAAGAAAAGAAACGGAGAATAAGGAAGAAAAAATATCCAAAGGGTATTTATAACTTGATCATTTTTTCAAAACAGGGAAAGCAATTTTAGACAATGATGTACATTTTATAACACAAAGTCCGGCCTCTATTTAAAATAATAAAAGTAGCGAATGCCTAAGAATTTGTATTATAAGATACCCACTCAATCATAATTTTTGCAAGGCAATACATTTTGCAGTATAAATGAACTAAGGGACTGATGTCATCAGCAAATGTATATTTTCTGTATCAGTGTCGCTTCTGCAATTCTAACATCTAAAATTTACCTGTGTAATAAAGGATAAAAAAATTGTGATGAATACTTAATTTATTAAAATATTTTTAACAATGACAGCTTTATAACTTACCCAAATCACTCAAAGCTCAAAAAAAAGTTAATGTCACTAGTTTTTTCTAGGTTTTTGGGGGGGTTATTTTTTTTCCTACCATGGCAAAACAACTTGACCATTAAAAGTAACATAATGAGATATGTGGTTTCTGAAATCTGGAAGACATAACAGTTGCATAAGACTTTTGGTGGCTTGTTATTTCCATACCAAACATATAAGGGTAAATGAGGATGACCACAAAACAGATACAGAGAATTGACAGAATAAGTGAGATTGGCCAGACTATGTTTAGTAAATTAGGTATTCCCAGATCCTTTAGGCTTTTGTCAGATCAATTGTTACATGAGTGTAGAATGTACGTATACACTGAAGAGGGGGATCAAATAATGTTCAGAATATAGCTTTTGTTTACCTTTTTAAATTTAATAGCTAAAAGACATTATTTACAGGGAAATGCATAAAGGTTTTACTAAATTGCTTTATAAGGTATAGATCTCAGTTCTCTGTGGTGCATGCAATTCACCAAACATGCCTGTTTTTTGATGCAATTGCATTATTTTCCTTTTTGTATTGATCATTTTTTTTGTTTCTCCATTATAAGAGTAATTAAGCTATTAGTCTGAATCAAAGCAAAACCTATGTATGAAATGCAAAATAAAGACTATATCTGAACATCTGTTTTACCAAGGCTTCAGTTGCACGAGGGTAAGATGACACTAGTATTTTTTTTTTTACCTGTTTAAACTCAGTAGTAGAGCATTATTAT
Organism: Fulmarus glacialis; assembly: GCF_000690835.1. Taxonomy (NCBI): domain Eukaryota; kingdom Metazoa; phylum Chordata; class Aves; order Procellariiformes; family Procellariidae; genus Fulmarus; species Fulmarus glacialis. The sequence continues at coordinate 6,671 of NW_009230073.1, forward strand.
GTTTTCCTATATTGCAGCCCTGGAATTGAACTCAAGTGATTTAGCCTCTCTGGAAAAATTCCACAAATCCACAGGAAAGTATTTTGTCATTGGTAATCACTGGAATCCACTGGAAAGACTAAAGCACAGGTAATGGAGGATGACTTCCATAAAAATTCAGCTTTGCTGGAGAGCTCCTGCTGCCAGAATGCAATTGCCCCATCCCAGTGAGTCTTGCAATAGCAAATTCCCAGCCTTGTAGCATCTGTTTGCACATAATTTAGCCCTTCTGTACGTCATAGTATTCACGTAAGATCAGAATCAGAGTTCAACTAAGATTACTTTGGTTCAAGAAGTGCTGAAGGAAAATAAGACAGATATAGACCAAGGCTGCTGAGAGGAATTCAGCCACAAAGGAGAAATCACAGTGTAATAGCTAGTCGTTATTCAGGTTAGGAACATAGCTCTTACTAATCAATAATATATATAAAGCAACAATTATTTATAAAGTGGTTTATGAGATAGTTCTCCACTGTTAGCTCAAACGCACTGTTCATGTTCAGTTGCACCATCAGTAAAGTAAGATATTGCAAGAATACAGCAAATCTTTTGTATATCCTGGCAGTTATTTACTTGTAGGAATACATCAGCCTGGATCTGTTGGCATTGACTGTTCTCCAGAAACTTGCTGCAAATGAAAACTAGTTGGAGTTTTGAACACTTAGCTGAAATAAGGTTTTGCTTCATTCACATTAAAGGAATGGCATGGGAAGTTATTTGAGCTCTTTATCTCTCGATTCTGCACTTGAAAATGGATACCATGTTAGGATGGAGAAAGGAGAAGGAAGGATACATTCCTACCTCATAAAGATACAGTTTCAGATGACTAATTCATAATATTTAATGGAATAATCCACTAGAAAGAGTGATAAAATACATACATAAGTTATTGCTTGTCATGGCCCTTTGTTTTCCCTTATAACTAGTTGCTAAACATTAATTAGGTAATAGCTGAGGGGGCATTGTAGCACAAACATTTAGATGTATCCATTTTTTATATGAAGTGGTTATGGTAAACAAATTGCAATACGTACTACTGAGCACTGTACTCCTATGCATTGATAAAGTATACTTGGTTTAATCCAAGGAGTTCTACTTATTTACAAAGATAGGTATACGTCTCCTTAAGGGAAGGACTTCATTTTTAATTAAGTGAATCCTTTGTTCCTTTCCATAGAAAAAGGGGATAACAAAGTCACCTTGTCCTCAAACTGTCTGGCACAATCTCCAGGGCAGGATTTGTAATAATTATATTTTTATCTTTAATCCAGGCGGTAAATATATTTCTGGAAGTGGCTGGAGTCTGTGTCTGAAGTCTGCTGCACTTCTGGTTGAAGACAAAAGACATTAGGAGGGAGACAGGATTTTAGGAACAAACAGCCGATGCTTTATGCTTCAGCTATTTGCAAGGAGAAATTTCACAACCAACACTGCCAAAATTTTTGCCTTCCAGTCATTATTGTGTAACAGCTCAGTGTAATGCCTGGTTGCTCTCGAGTGCTACTCACACCTGTTTCCACCTGCTTAAAAATTAGTGCATGGCTTTTTTTGAAGTCCGAGTACCAACAGGCTCTGTCTGCTCTCTGTCTGGCAGTGCTCTGGGACCCCTTGTTTTCTTTACCCACTCCTATCACAGGCATGCTAAATTTCAGCTTGCTGATCATGTCCACTGATTTGACTCACAAAAAATATTTTTTTTTCTTTCCCTCAGGGTATGAAGGGAAAAATTACGTTTAAGGCAAGATGGCAGCTCAGCTTCTGAAGGCAGCCCTAAACCACCTCCCGACCATGGCTATCTACAGAGCCGTACCTCAGGCCCTTTTGCCCTGCAGTGCTTGCCCAGCCCTGGGTCCCCTGGCTCCCCTCCCTCCCTCTTTGGGCTCTGCTGCTGCTGGTTTGTCCCTGCTTTTGCTGGAGGAGGGCAAGGCCCCCGCTGCCTGGCACGTACAGCAATGGCGTCTTATGCTGCTTCTTTTCACTCTGCCTCTCCTGGCTTCCTACTTGTCTACCCGCAGCGACACCCACAGTGGCCTCCTGCTTCAGCAGTTCAGAGGGCTTCAAAGGGTTGCCATCTTTTTTTTTACCTCATTTCTAAAATGTTCCTCCAGGTGACGAGGAAATCTATTTCTGCCATGAGGAAGCAAAAAAGACACAGGCTGTGAAGTATTAGTAGCAGCAGTGATCACATTAAGACCTTCATACGGGAGAATAATGGAAGATGCCAGTACCCAGGCCATCACTACCCACATACACCAGCTAGCGAGAGAGGCAGTGTGGAGGTCCTGTGCAGAGAACGGCTCCCATTTCCTCTCCTTCCTGTAGTGCAGTAGTTGTCCTCAGCCCACTGAAAAGTATCCCATTGCACCTGGGTGCTTCAACCACCTCTGCTCTTATTGGTGTTGGGGGAGAAATAAATCCATAGACATTTCGGTGAAAGTATTAATTTACTTTAAATAGGTTTTCTATTCATTCGAAGGAATGTTTTTATGTCTGAGAGTAATTTGTCTTATTTTGTCCTTAGAGTATTTTTTACAAAAAGATATTTTCAGGGCAAATATCCTGAAAGGATATATACTGCAAGGGATATTTGTAGTCTTTTGATACAGCAATAAGTCAGAATGACAGCTTGTGCCAGCCAGTGGAACTGAAGAAGCAGTGCTGCTTAGGAAGAAATTCATGCATAACAAGACAGTGCTGCTGGCAAGGGAATATAAGAACATATTAGAATTTATTTCTTCATCTTTATTGCCCAAAAAACTTTCCAACACAGCAATAATGTATGTTATGCAAAAGTGTCCCACTACTGCCCCCACTACAGCTCCGTTTCTGAAACCACATTTCTCTTAACACTGGAAGAGCTAAGATCTTTATTAACTCTGCTAATTTTTGAGCACATTGGCGCAGCCCTTCCCAAATGATGAGAAAGCGAGAAGTATTGAGGCCGCACCTCGAATACTGTGTTCAGTTTTGGGCCCCTCACCACAAGAAGGACATTGAGGTGCTGGAGCGTGTCCAGAGAAGGGCAACGAAGCTGGTGAAGGGTCTAGAGAACAAGTCTTATGAGGAGCGGCTGAGGGAACTGGGGCTGTTTAGCTTGGAGAAGAGGAGGCTGAGGGGAGACCTCATCGTGCTCTACAACTACCTGAAAGGAGGTTGTAGCGAGGTGGGGGTTGGTCTCTTCTCCCAAGTAACAAGCGATAGGACAAGAGGAAATGGCCTCAAGTTACGCCAAGGGAGGTTTAGACTGGACATCAGGAAAAACTTCTTTACTGAAAAAGTGGTCAGGCCTTGGAACAGGCTGCCCAGGGAAGAGGTGGAGTCGCCATCCCTGGAAGTATTTAAAAGACGTGTAGATGAGGCACTTAGGGATATGGTTTAGTCGGCATGGTGGTGTTTGGTTAACAGTTGGACTCGATGATCTTAGAGGTCTTTTCCAACCTTAATGATTCTATGATTCTATGATTCTATAAGTCTTTCTACAGGACCAACTGTATGGTCCAGGATGCTGTAGAATCAGCTCTCCTGTGATCCCATTGTTCCCCAAGAGTGGAAATGCTCCATCTTATAGTCTGTTATTTTTCCTTCAAAGTAGTGTAACTATGAATAAATACATATATAAATAAGTGAGAAATGGGGTACCAAGGAAGGGCAGGTTTTACAGGGAAAAAAAACAGAAAGCAGAGAAACAAGTTTGTTTTGGGAAAACATGAATACACAAGTAAAAAAAAAAAAAAAAAAAAGAGAAACAAATTTCACTCAGATGAAAGAACCTGTAGACTCTTAATTAAACACTGCAGATCAGTGATTGCACTAGTTGCTCCCCACTGTTTTGAAGTTGTAGTTCTGGAGAACACTCTCAAGGGCAACCTGGGAGCTGCAGTTTGATTTACCTAGCTGCTGGGGCTCCAAGAGCTCTGCTGTGGAAGACAACCTCACTACTGATCTTTGCAATCTGCTTAACTTCCAGCATCCCAGAATTTTTTTGCAGTCTGAGCTTGTAGGAAAACAAGGCTTGTTACAATTGGTCTTGCAGTTCCTCAGCTTTTTTCCCAGACCCTACATTTAATGCTCATTTCATGCAGCAGGACATCCCTGCAAGGGGTGAGCCAGAAGAAAGGGAAGCTTTTAGACCTGGAATGTGGTTACATGTGTGTTTGATGGTTGGTATTTTTGTTTGGGTTTGTCATGTGCAGTTTGTTGTCTCTTTTTTTAAAGCTTAAAGAAAGCATATGTTTATGCAAGTAACATTTCAAATGCCTGTCTGTTTCACCAAAAAGAATTCCTTTTCAAGAACAAAGTAGGAGCAGTCGTACTGAATCACACCAAGAGCCATCCCACCCAGTCTCCCAAGAGAGGTGAACACTGGATGCTGAGGAATTTGGTCCATGGAGAGCCTTGTCATTGCCTGGAACCAGAGGCATCCTGTGGACACTTAATTTAGAGCTGTTGATAAACTGATTAATATCAATTTCTCTGAGAAAAGTACTACTACTTTTCCATTAAGATGTTCAATGTTCCTGAGGTTTTATTTGGTTTACACATTGCTCTGGGGAAAAGAAAAAAAAAAAAGTTATATTGTAATTATTTCTACCAGAAGCTTGGGTCAAGGGAAAATACTCGGGCTTTACATGCTACAAGGTTTAGCTTTTACTGAATTGCCAGAATCATTTATAGAGTCTTATGAAGTAAACAGAAATGGGTTGGGAAAGATGACAGAAATAAGCACGCAATCACTTTAGGAAAAATATCTTTAAGTTACATTGTTATACCCATAGTTCTTAACTCAGCCCTTTAAAGTCATTTTACTTCAGCAATCTTAAATAACCCTTAAGGTTTAAATGACACTCTTTACTCTTAATGTTGTTTTCTTGCCTGCAGGCTATAACCATGAATCCTCCTGTAAGTACATCTCTTCATTAGCAGCAGAATATCTTTGGCTATTCTGCATAACAGTATGGAGCATGATCCAGAATATGGTGCTGAGACTGGATATGCTCATATATCCAGTGGAGAGGTGAAATTGGGTTCCCAAAAAGAATATCTGGGCACAGTTATTGTATTAATTGAAAGAAATGCATTTTGCATTATCAACAAGGCTCTTTATCTTGTGTGTTACATCAGATAACAGAGCTCATTTCATTGTGTAACAAAGACAGAACTATGTAGCTTGTTGATCTTCCATTCTCACCCAGTTTTCAAGTTGCTTTCCTCAGGTGTTTTGGTAGGAAATAGCAAAGCCTCAGGATGCAGGTCCAATTTGACTTTATATGTGTGTACTCTAATCTGACAGCCGAAGTTAAATAGTTTGGATTAACAGAACATGTGTGTTCATGTTTTCCATTTCTGTTGACATATGACCACTCTTATAACTTCAGAAACTGATTGTCAAACAGATTTGACTAAAATATGAAGGTTTAGAGTTATGTCAAGAACATATGCTTATAGGTAGAGAGATGCATTCACAGAAAGAAAAGCTGCAGGATGATCCTTCTGTTTGCTTCACAGGGACTACCTACAGGCAAAAAGGAGGAGACCACTTCCAAACAAGTAGAAAATGTCAATCGATCTTAAGAAACAAGCCAAGTTGAGAAACCAAATGGGATTTGCTATTTCATCTCAAACAGAAGCACAATCTCTCCTTTATTTTGCACAATACACAATTAGTATTCCAAGCCAAGTTGAGAAACCAAATGGGATTTGCTATTTCATCTCAAACAGAAGCACAATCTCTCCTTTATTTTGCACAATACACAATAGTATTCCTGTATTATGATATGTATATATTGGATGCAATAATTTTATCTAGGGGAGAATGAAGAGTTTATATTCTGTAAGAAAGTCTGGTGAAGGATGCTCAATTATACTTTTAGGAAAAATTGGGGGTTGAGATCAAAGAACGTTATGAAAGGAGCAAATTGAGAATAATGTGTTCCGCCATTCTAACAGGATTCGTAAATAAGATTTCATTCTCAAATACCTATGCCTAAACTTTGAAGCTAAGAGTAAAGGTATCTTGGTTTCTAGATGACCTCCTGAGGGCCCTTCCACTCTGAATTATCCAGTAATTTTATGATTCTCTTAATCTGAGTAAGAGAAGATCCTTAAAATGTTGTCATTTGTGAATGATTACTTTTTAAATGTGCATAGATGTTTAACTTGATCAATCCTTGGTATTGCTAGTATAATCTTACCACGTTGTCTATCCTACTACACTCCAAAAAACATGTTTATAACAAGTTGCATTTAAAAAAAAAAAAAAACAGTATGAAAATATAATCATTAACACATGTGAAATAGATGTTATTACTGTTATTGCTTTACACTTGGAAACAGAAGATGAACAGTACAGTAGATCCTGCATTTTAAGATTTGTAGTATCTTCATTAATAACTACGTCAGTTTAAGGCATCCACATATCAAAATGTTTTATAAAAGACTCAGCTGTATTATGTTCCTTCTGGAATATTTCCATAGCACTAATGTAATGATTTTTTTTATGTCTCATTGCGCAAATATTAATTACAGCCAAAGTACAAAATTAAAATTGACAGGGAAATGTCTGATGAATAAAGTTGCAGAGGGAAAATATCTGCAAAATTCTGATGCTGATTTGAAATCGTGAAATCGAATTTTAAGTTAAAATTAGGGGTGTCATAACAATAATTAACCTACTAGAGTAGGATATCCTACTCTTTGGATCAAAGAGGATCCGTTGTATTAAAATGATTTTAATTTTTTGATTGAACACTTTATTGTTTTTCTTTTAAACTGCTGTCCTTCATGATCATACTCTGCTCCAATTTGTTGGGCAGCTGGAATGTCCTATTTAGCCTGTCTAGACATCCTTAGGGATGCCAGTTTAAACATTAAAGAATAATGTCTGTGTGTCGTATCTGGGTGGCTAATTCATTGATGCAGACAATTTTCCTGGAATATCCATACTGGGTGAATCTCATCTTTTTCTGGTGAGAGCGTCATTATGAGGGGTCTTCTCAGTACACCTATGTTTCTGCTTAAGGGGATGGCTACTTCTTTTCTGGTTTTGAATGACATGGTTTTGTGGATGTAGGTCTGTTGGTTTGTGTTTGTATGTCTATATGTATTTGCATAGTATAGTAGTATAATTTGAGTTGACTGAAAGATCCACAGTTTGGAGAAGGACAGGGACTGTTGAATTTGTGGTGAGTAGGAAAAAACTCAGTTTTTCATTCCATAGAAAACAGATGGCAAAGTTGTCATGTGCAGTTTGTTGTCTTTTTAGAAGATACAACACTTACTAAAATTCATGATTAAAATTGTATGATTAACAATTACTTTCCTACTTTTAATAGAAACCAATGATGAGAGCTTTGGATCAGAACTATTAATAAACAGAATTCTCCTAAATGGTGGTGATCACATTTCCATGTTCACTTGGCTTATAAAATTCAACATAAAAATGCATTAGTTGCCTTTGTCATGAGGTGCTCTTAAGATCTGACTATCTTGTGGACTCTTCAGAGAATGTGTGTATGAATATGCAGTGTAGCTAATGATGTAAACATTCAGCAAGATTATGTAATGTGTCTGATTAGCAGTAAGTGGTTTTTTCCTTACTGCATTGTTATGATCTGCAGTCGGTTTACTTAGATGGCTAGGTTCCTTAGCAATACCAGGATTTTATTTCACCTTCTTTGCCTGCCCTCCGATTCTCATGATAACAGTGACTTAAGAGAAAAAGAAGTATGTTCATTCTAGGAGGAACAGAACTGAGTTCCTTGACAATTTTGTTTGAATGTCTGCAGCTACAAAATTGATAGCTGATGCAGCATGGTGTTCCTGTAAAATGCCTCATTTGATTGAAGAAATGTATACTTGCAGTTAATGATTAGAGGGCAGGTGAACGGCAAACTGGTTCATAAAATATCAAACACCATACACTATAGCGAGGTACCAGATGAGGCTTATGTCTGCTTCATGAAACAGGTGGTTAGAAACTAATAAAAGGGGGGGTGGGTGAGGGATGGGGGG
>NW_009230073.1:14750-22679 GCF_000690835.1 Fulmarus glacialis
GAGATACGCTGTATTCACTTCTTCTGTGCAATCCTCAGCACAGATATGTCTTTTTTTTTATTGGAAATAAAAGATTTTTTCATTGTCACTGAAGCATATGGAAAAACTCAGAACACACAATGGCCACTGGATTCCTGAGCCAGTGCTGGGAGCATTTAGGTAAACAGTAATTATGTAGGTGTGAAAGTTAGATGCGTATATATTTCAATGCAGCTTTCAGATATTACCTGGGATTGCTGTATTATTCATTTTTCATCACAGCCCATTCCCAGAGTCTTGTCACACTTTGCAACCTTTCCTAGGTTAGAGGTAAAGATACTCTGTCAGTAACCAGTGGTTACATACAGCCTATGTGGTTACATACAGCCTATATATGGGTAAAGGGTTCTCATGGGCTCTACAATCCAAGACAGACGTAGCAATGAACTAGAATGTGACAGATTTTACCATTAAAACTAAGAAATTAAACAAGAATGTTAGTAAAAATCAGTTTCCTCTCTAGGTTTATAAGAGGACAACTGGGTGACTTAAAACTTGACAGCGGATGAAACTATGAATAAAAGGATCAACACCAGGAGTTTGGAAAGTAAGCTGGTAGGAATACTCATTTAGCAGACAATGTAGTTATATATTTAAAGACAGTGAAAGCCCTCCACCTGTTCCAGCCAGGGAATAGAGTATGGTCATGGTGCCACAGCTGCTTCAGGAACCTGGGCAGCAGAAGATAGTGGTGACCAGGAGAGTGAATGACTATTGCAAGACAGGACTTTAAAGATAATGGACAGATGGAGGAGCAACATACAGATAATAAAGGGTATGTGCTATTCAGAGAGAAAATAGAAGAAGAAAAAAAGGGAAAAATCAAGACAAACATAACCCACAAAAATAAAATTGAATTTTTGAGTTAAAGTCACTTAGAGAAAACACAGTAATGGAGACCTACTGGACTAGTTCTAGGCTTTATTACTACCTCTCTCCTATTCCTAGTTGGAATATGATTACAACATGATGTTATTTAGAAAAAGAAATATGAATATTTCCTGGATATCACATTGAACAAGTGGATTTGCCCATATTAGTAGGAGTTCATTGAATCATGTAATAAAAAAATTAATTATATTTAGTTAAGGTCTAAAAAGTAATGTTCAAACAATACAAAAATTGGTGACTGAGAATGTGTGGACTGTGTAACTATGTGTGGACTAACCATGTCTAACTATATAACTGTGTGGACTAACTGTGAACTTACTGTTCATAAAATTTAAGTGAATAAGTTTAAATGAAAGACCAAATGAATGTGGATTTGTAATTGAACTTTTTGATTTCCAAGGTTGGGGGAGTGGCGGGGAGAGAAAAGACAAGGGTGTAGAGCGGAACTGGGAAAGGAGATTGGATGTAATTGCTTATCCTCAGTATCCTTTCAGAATTATTTAACAGAAAGCCTACCAGCAGTGGGGAAAAAGTATGTTTGGTAATTTTCTATGTTTAAGGATCGGGAAGCAAAAGTCATCTTAAGTTAGAAATCGGGAAGGACAATAAAACAAAAAATATCAAAGATGTCCCTAGGCAAAAAGATAAGAGAACAGGAAAAAAATGCTCTGAACAGCAAGGGTAGGGTTAAGTTAAAGCAGAGCTAAAGGATGACTAAAAATGCATTGAGAAAGTGCCTCAGATTCAATAGCTTCTCCATTCTTATTAAAGAATATCACAGGAAAGAAAAATTATTACTGCACCTATGACAAGAAAGAAAGAATAAGAGTATGGAAACGGAAATTATCATAAAAGAGGTAGAAAGAAGCTCAAAGACTACAATGCTCTTGAGTGAGGGAAGGGATCAGGTAATCTCCATTTCAGAAATCTGAAACAATTGGTGCATGAAATTGCAGACTCAGGAACATCCATACTTTAAAAAGACAGTGAAGTGATCTTGGCTCTTTCAGGCTTATTATTCTGACATCTGTAATATACAGTTCTGTGCAGTGGCAAATGCAACCCTGACCTGAATGAAGGGCTGAGCATCTGTGCAACTGCAATTCATGTGATGTCCAGAAGCATCTTCCATGCCAGCCAGTGCTAATGGAGTGAGGAAATGAAAGAAATAGAAGGAAATAGAAAGACATATTAGCAGCCTAGACTTAATATCTTTATTTGGATAACTGTTGGTTTGGTTTTTTTTTTCCTTAAGAGGAAATATGGTGAATCTCATTCTTTGGACAACAGTAAAACTTTAGAAAATCTCGCATTAGGAAACTTGTTAATTAAGACAGAAAAGATGAGAATCACTGAAAGAATTATGACATAGGAAAGGGCCTGACTAAAAGGTCAACACTCAAGAGTACTGGAAGAAAAAATATTAGGCTGAAATGAAGTTATTAGCAATGTTTCTCAAGAACTGCTCTTCAATTCAGCAAACCTTGGTGGATATTTTTATTAATTATCTTGGCACAGGAATCAGGGAAGTCCTAGAGAAGCCTGATGGCACTCTTTGGTGCAGTGTGCACATACATTTACTAGTCTCATTTAGAGATACCCATGCTTTCAGTTACCTGGAAGCAAACACATTAATAGCTGAACCTGACCCACATTATTAGTAGAGAAAACTGCAGTAAACAATTATCTGTTTTGTGGACATACAAATACATCAGAGAGCTGAGGAAGATGGTGGTACAGAATTTATCTGAAGAAGTTCAGTCTAGAGTTCAGGTCATGTTTGCACACATTAACACCTCAGATTACCTTGCAGTATCTCAAAAGAAGATCTCTTTTCTTCTCAGACATTTCTAAATGAACAGGACCTGAAAGTTCTAGTCTGTGTGTTGTGTATGTTTTATTTTACTTTTTAGAGTAAGGACAGGGAAAGTAGCTCATTTTCTGGATTGTGTCAGTTGGAGTCAATGTTTGAAGGAGGATAGAATTTTAAAAAATCTGCAGAAGACAAACAGTATTTCGTGTCTTCTATAATATTGTAACAACAAAGGGCACAATATTCCAGTTTTTCTCTTCTGAATGTTTTAACATTGGTCTTTGAGAAGGTTCCTGGCCTACGTCACAGACAGCAATCACAGATTTTCAGTTTTGATTTTCCTGAAAATCTTATTGTATGGAAGGCTCAATCTAAACTGCAGAGATCATTTTGTACTTGGTGGAAATAAACTTCTCCGTGGCATTTTGCTTCAGAAGATCTTCATCTTTAACTTCCAGTAAAATTAAATTCCAGTGAAATACGCCAATTATTAAGATTTTAAGTTCCAAAGCATATTTTAAAAGGTATTTCCTGATAAGTGGAAACCATGTAATTTAGTCCCCACAATCTCTAAAGAAAACTTGGGAAACATGGGGTTTATCTTAACATTGTACTGAGATACTTGAATCTTGGTTTCTTTAAACATTTTGAAAAGAGTTAACACTATGTATTTTAATTAGTTTTTACAGAGAAACTGACTTGCCTTAATTTCAAAATACAAGTTCAAGGTGCTATTCAAGCAGCCAACAGAGAATGGCAGCCAGTACATTGTGGACTCCAAGTTCATGGAGCAAATGGCGCATCTGGTGGACACACAGCCCCGGGTGTGCTGGAGGCCATGTATCAGACCCTGGGGAGCTGCGTGGCCTTGGCACACCCAGTACAGCACCAGTATGATAAAACAGATCAAAGGGTGTGTTAAGAATGCAATATCTGATCCAGTTTAGTGAGAGCTGGCCATAGGAAACAGGGTTCTACTGGGAACAGGGAAACAGGTACATGCAAATCTCTGAGACAGGGACTAGCAAGTGATGCTGTTTCAGAAAATCAAAGGGAAATGGGAGCCAGGAGCAGCAAGGTCATTGCTGCTGCATCCTGCATCCTTTGCAAGACCTGACTCTCAGTTTTCAGCTCTCATCTAGTTCTGTGAAGAGCAGAAGCTGAGGTGCTGCCAAAGAGAATGAGACCTTAATTTAAAATCCTAGTGGTTGCATTCCCTCCTCTCGCAGTATTCAACATCACCTTTCCATACTTAAAATTGTTATTCTTAGCTTTTCTCTTTCAGAATCTAGTTATTTACTTACAGTCATTTCGTATGACTCAGAAATTTTTAGATATTTATCCTATTCTCACTTAGATGCCAGCAACCTCAGTGGAACATAATTGGATATACCAGCAAGTATATTCCTTCTCACTATCTACTCTCTCAGTGTTTATCAAAGTTATTAATATTCAATATTTTTTACATTAATCTCTCTCTCACTCCTTCTCTCTAGCCCTTTATCTATTTTTTGTTTTCCTTAGGTGCCTCATGTTTTTGTTGACAATGTTCTGAAACCGAAGACTTCATGTAATATATATACCATCCAAGACAGAAATTTCAAATGTGCCTTGTAAAATAAGGCATGTAGTAGTTGTGGAATTTGAGGAACATTTGGATACCAACACCTGTGAAAATCCTAATTTAGGGCTTTGGGGGAATCACTCGCAATTCCATTGAGAGAATCTGTTTGACATATGGATGTCTCAGTGGGTGCAACTCAGATTGATTGCACTGTACTTCTTTTCCTCTAAATGGCACTAAAATCGTGATTTCCAGTTTGACTGGTTGGTTAGTTTGTTTGTTTCCTGATGTTTCCTCCTGGAAGAATGAGGTCACAGTTATTCCAAGTTGAAAATCACATTATTACTTCTGGTACACATCTGTAACCCTTTGTTTTTTCCATATATTCTTTCACAGTCCAAAATACTCGTTCATATAACAGCTTCCATTAATCTGTAACTGCAATATTTACTGCCTTCCCACTTTTACTTCAAAAACCAAACACTGTAGACCTATATGTTAAGTTAGACTGACATTTGTCTTTATGTTCAATCCAAGATTATTGCCAGCCACAGAGATCATAGTATAGATTCAAACCTACAGTTAACGGGCACAGTATGTTGGTACTAATCCCGAAAGCAGTTTAGTGCCCGGTAGCATATAATTTAAAATTGTTTGGTTGGTGAGACAAATCCTGACATCCTTCCTGAGCTGCCATTCAGTCTTTTCTCAGGCAAAATGTTAGAATCTTTTTTTTCTTTATGGCCAAAACTGAGAGCTTGTATAAGCAGGAGTTTTATGCAATGCACAGCTACACCAGCCTGACTGTACCTGTGCAAACCACTGTTGGAGACTCTCAGTGTAAAAATCAGCACAGCTTGCAATCTTTCTAAGCCGAAATGCGGTATTTAACACAAGTATTATTTTACTTTGGAAGGAGTGCTACTTCAAATTGCTGATCTTTTATGTTAGGCATCTTGATCACTTTTGTTCCTTGTAATAGCTTCACAGAGGGTTTGGAAATGTCTTGCAGGACAATAACATCCCAGGCATGGAGTGTCTGGGTGCTCGGGCAGGTCCCACCAGCCCTGCCTGAAGCCTCCTCTGCAAAGGAGGAGATTAGGGACAGCCACAGTCTTCTGTTCACAGCCAGCACAGTCACTCATGGACTAACCAGCCCATTCAAATCCCTCTGATAAGTAAAGACACTTCCTCAGCATCTTAGGTCACAGCTAGTGCTTGCAACATGAGTAGGTGTGTGTAAAGGGTATGAAACAGATTAAGTAATAAACTTTTTTTTTTTACATGGTACCTAGGCATGCAGCTTGTAAGCCAATCTTTCCAGATGTTATCTAAAATAGCCAACTTACAAACCCTTGAAAACTGAGGTTTGTAATACAAATGTTGACAGCTTCTTAACTAGAGCAGAACACCAGTTCATTTGGTGTATATATACTGTCATTTTCAATACTGCTATGCCATCTGTTCACTCTGTGAATTGTAAAAGATTTTTCCTCTATTGGTTTTAAAATCTGTTGAATAAATTGGTTGTAAAAGGTGAAGTCATAAATTGATGGCACCCCCTCTTTCTCTTCCCCTTAATTACACTATCTTTCTTGCCAGTGTCCAAATGCTGAGAATGGAAAGATTATTGAAAATTGTCATGTTATCCTGCAGCAAATCATTATTATAGCTGTCAGTTAGAAGGAAATGTTATCGTTAGGCTTGCAAAATATATTTAATAATCACACCCTGTTTTCTGACAGTGATAACTTCCTGATAGTTTTCCTTCTGGACCAAAAATTTCCATATTTCTTCCTGGCCAAAGATGATTTCTTCAAAGGAATTTAAATTAAGTGCCTTCAGTAATTGTGGAGTTTTCCAAGTGTGAGGAAATTGAATGTCTCTGTATACATATAAAAAAAGGCTATAACTTGAGCAGTAAAAGCAGAGTAACTAAAAAATGGCAGAGCTTTGAATCCTGCAACATGGAATGTGAACATTTCTTCTAAGAAGGGTTTTATGTTAACAAAATAAACACTAAATAAAGATGTCATATATATATTGAGAAATCTGTTAAGACTTAGCACTGAAATGTTACCTTTAAACTGCCTGCTTGGATTTGATCAATTTCATGGTCGTCATTAAGCTAGTATATCTGATAATTGAAGGATTCTTGTGACGGGAGAGAAGCGCAACCTTGTAAGGCAGCAGTATCTACTGCTGTATTCATCCTTCTTTCACTCTTCTTATACACGCTCTGATGTCTGGGAAGTGGTTAGAAAAACTGAGCAAACTGGAATTTGAGAAACTAGAACATGAACAAGCATAAGTTCAGCACAGCCATTCAGATGGCTGAAGTTGTGCCTTGGGGATGGATGAGGAACGCCTTAGGAAAGGCAAGATACAAAGGCAGCTGAACATCTGATTTGTAATAGAATGTGTGAAACCCTAATTTAAAAGTTTTTGCAGATGTAATTGGTAGTGAAACAAATATACTCCAACTCTTTTTGTTATTTAATCTTTATTGGGGAGGTTGGGGGTGGGGGACAAGTACCATAACATGGGCTGCATGAGTTTGCCTGGAAAGCTCTTGAATTGTACCCACATTTTTAGGTCACTAAAAAGCTGATCTGTACTGACCTGGCATTTGTGATGATGGTATCTAGGGCAAGTTCAGTTCATCTCTCTCTCTTGTTTGTGGCTTACATCACTGAGCTTTGTCAATTAATTATTATGTCTCCAAACTACACAGTACTGATTTACAGATATGAGCTATCTTTTACTAGGGAAACTTATCACTAACATTAGTTGAGTCCTTCTTGTAATATTACACCACTGTCAATTTAATTTTTTTGTTTGTTGGGAAAAAACCCACAAACTATGACAACCACCAAAATTGGCTTTTCAACATTTTAAACTTGGGAGACTAAAACAAAATATCAATAAAGAAAACAAGAATCTGCTGTTCTTTTTGCTAAGGGAGTATTCTGACATTTTTTTCTCTACTTTCTTTTGTTCATACTGCATGGCTGGGTTTGTTAAATATCCTGAGGGTAATTCTCTTTGTACATCTGTTATTGCAGCACAGAGTTTGTTTTCTAGCAAAATCTGAGTTAGCAAAATGATTATAAACATTGTTATCCAGGGATAACCAGTTGCATAAAAAGAAAAGGTACAAAACAGGACCTCCTGCAGTAATTGTTAGATGGTAGCTATGTATGAGAGTGCATAGCTTGACATTAACATTTTTTTCGTGTACCTATATTTATTGCCTCAGCTGAGACATCAGGCAAGACCCTCAAAGTTTAAAAATAATCTAAAAATAGGCCTCCCTATGCAAAGCTGATGGGATGCTTATCTTGCTGTTAAGTATCTATTTGTTCATATTACATCTCAAAACATGTTATGATGGGGTAACTGAGAGTAATGACACTAAATTAAGATAAGGAAAATTTAGGTTAAATAGCAGACCGATAATCTTCCTGACAGTGAGATCTCTGAAATCACTGAATAACCTCCCAGGGGGATAGGTGGGAGCTACACTGCTTGATGCTTTTGAAAAGGGCCGATAAAGCACTAGATGTGTACCTTAGGGAACAGCCCTTCACTAGCAAGGGATGAATAAGGTGGCTGAACAGGT
>NW_009230073.1:22726-31199 GCF_000690835.1 Fulmarus glacialis
ACAAAGATACCAGTGTTTTCAATAATGGCTTTTTAAAAGGATATTTTTAATAGCATTTTGTACTGTGTAACATAAATTTTTCACATACTGAAAACAATTTTTTATGATAGTGGGGTGGTTTGGAAGGGAAAGTGTTATTTTGTCCTGGTTTCAGCTGGGATAGAGTTCATTTTCTTCCTAGTAGCTCGTGTAGCACTGTGTTTTGGATTTAGGATGAGAGTAATATTGATAACAGACTGATGTTTTAGTTATTGCTGAGCAGTGCTTACACTAAGCAACACTTACTTACACTGTAACACCTGCACTCAAGGAATTTTCAGCTTCTCATACTGCCCTGCCAGCAAGGAGGCTGGAGGTGCACAAGAAGCAAGGGGGGCACAGCCAGGACAGCTGACCCAAACTGGCCAAAGGGATATTCCATAATGTGTGACGTCATGCTGAACAAAAAACTGGGGAGGTTGGCCCTGGGGGATGCGGCAGCTGCTCAGGAGCTGGCTGGGCATCGGTCAGCAGGTGGTGAACAAATTGCATTGTGCATCACTTCTTTTATATATTCTTTTATCATTATTATTATTTCCCCTTCCTTTTCTGTCCTATTAAATTGCCTTTACCTCAACCCACGAGTTTTACCTTTTTTCCGATTCTCCCCCCCCACTGGGGGGTGGTGTTCAGCTGCCTGCCTACCACAACAGCAGGAAATGCTACTTTCCTCAAGAAGTTAGCAAACAAGGTTGGCTTAGTTCTTCAAACTACCTTATTAATATTCAGCATGAAATGGACTTTTACTCAGGAAGAACCTGAATAGATAACTCCAAACATCTCCAGTTTAATTTGTCATTTATGGCTTGCACAGAACTTGGAAACTGCCAGAACTCTTCCAGGCTGGAAGGATGGTTAAAGAAGTTTGGGGGTTTTTTCATAATATCTACTAGTAGGTTGAACAGCTTAGACAACATGGCAATTACTGCAACTATCCATGTGTTTCCTTTCTTACTGGAAAGTAAATTTTAGTTTTCTGAACAGCTTCAATTTTTTTTTTCCATTATAAAAGGAAACTAAACTTGGCATGGAGGTGGGTTCTTTTTGGTTGGCTGCTTTTTGTTTTATTTTGTCCTACAGAGTTTAATTTCTTCTGTATAGTTTGTTGAAAAAACACCGTATTATTTTTGGCTTCCACAATTAAAAGTCTGTTCCCAGGAACTCCAGTTTACACTGCCACAGATTTTTATAAAGTGTGAAAAATCCCTCCACTGCTGACTGAGATTAACGCAATTCCTACAGGTGTTCACTGTTGTCTTCTGCTGGATGCTACTCTTCAATCAGGAACAAGGGTCTGATGAAAGTTAGCAGTAAGATGGCAAGGCCCTTGACGTTACCTTTTTGGAGAGCATGATGAAAATGGACAAACATACTGATTGTCAGTGTTTGACCATGTTTCTAAGGTCCTTATAGTATGGCAGGACCTGACAGTATGGAAAGAGACTCAGGATCATTGGAACCTTTGTTCTATAACTGCCATGTTTTGTGGGCAGGTGGGAAAAGCAAACTTAAAATGTTTCTCCCAAGATTGAAGGCTCCTCGGCCTGGCAGGAAACTGGGTAAGACTCTTCAAGGTAATTACCAAAATTAACTTGTCTTCATAAAGAATTTCCATTTTGCCCGAGTGGCAAATCCTAGCTCCTCCAGAAGCATTCTCAGAACTGTGTCCCATTTTTCCTCAGAGAAGAGTCTTGACAGATTTTAACCTAAGAATAAAGTGCAAGATGGAGAAACCATGAGGGAAAACCCAAATGCAAAAATTGTACATTTTCAGCTAGAATTGAAGCCCTCAATTTTACCTTCTTGGTTATGTCACAGGAAAACTCTGTGGGTTTGCTCCAGTTAAGCAGCAATGTATTAATTTGTTTAGAGATAAAAATAGCCATGCTGGGTCACATCAAAGCTCCAGCTAGCCCAAGATTCGTTCTCTAACAGAACCCATAAGCGTGCACTTAGGAAGAAGAAGAACAGGACAAGTATACATATTTTCCCTGCATCTTCCCAGTTTCCACCTATTTTCATTTTGGGAATTGAGATGGATATGTTTTCTCTTGCAACCCAGTAAATATGACTTTTTCTATTACAAGAAGAAGGCCACAAGCATTGTATTGACCTGATCATGCAGGGTCTCAGCACTGGTCTGAGCTTGCGTACAGGTGAGGTAATTTTAATTTGTTTCAATAGTGTGTTAGCTTAAGCTCTACAAATACCATATGTGGTATGAGGTCTGAAAACCCTGGCTTGTCACTGCTAACCAACAATAGAACTTTCTATTAATAAAGATTGTAGAATGTTACTGCACAACTTTCAAACTTCACCTGGGAACGAGTGAAAGGGAAGCAGACTGTGCTAAACACAAAAACAGGTCTAAGAGTGAGGAGAAGGTGACTCTTGACACCAGCACATTGCTCCTTGCAGCAAAGAACTGGAAACGTCACTGATGATACCCTCCTCACTGCTACTCTGCCTCAGGAAGCCTGTTGCTGTCAGCCTGAAGATCCACAGGGATGCTGGAAGGACGATCAAAATGCAAAAGGCAATGGGTAAATATTAGTAAGTTTTCTTATATAACAGTCTTAGGGGGATTATTAGTAATGCAGCTTTTCTGTATTAATTTGATCTATCAGCATCAGCATTATTGTAACTGAACTAATAACAAATTTTTGTTGTATTTTGTTGATAGTTTTAATTAGGCTATCAGTAAATTCTTGGCTTCACATATATGGCATATTGCCTTTTACCATAGCAACATACTCAGTGTAAGTTTGCACATTAAGTAACCATCACTAAATCATTTCAGAGCATTTGCCCAGTTTTCCTTCAAGCCCCAAGTTTAGCAGCAATGACACCCTGAGACAAGAAGTGCCACAAGTCTGCTGTCAGCAAAACCAGATCCTTTGGTTTTGAAACTGGCTCCTACTGGCATCTTCTGGCTTGCTATTAATCCTTGTGCTGGAAGAGAAGAACAACAGTAATTTGTTCACCATGCCACTTATGGTTTTGTAGACCCCATTTAAAGCATATCTTTTCCATGCTGACAATTCCTAGTCATAGGACTAGGAATTCCCCATACATATTATTCCCCATACATAGGCTGTTCCATGTATTTGATCAACTTTGTCTTTGAATCTTTTTGAGATCAAACATATCTTTCTTGAGATGAAGGTACCAGAACACCACTTCATGCTCAAAATGCAAATTAATCATGGCACTGTGCAGTGTCATGATAATAAAGTTCTCCATTTATTTCTCTATTCCTATCAGTTTCATGAAAACATCAACTTAATTCTGAGCAGCAGTTAGTAAAAGAAAGCATATCTTAGGAATTATCCATCATAAAACCAAGAAGTCATACCTGAGTGATAATATCAGCTGAGGTATTCCCTGAGCACATTATTTACGTGTGGAAGGAGGTTTTTTTTGTCACCTGACCACTTGCATATATGCTGAATTTGCTCTATGCTGAATTTCTTCTGCCATTTTAATTAGTCAGAGAGTACCATAAGATCCTTCTCCAGTTCTCTAGAATTGTCCTTGTCCTTAACACAAGGGATTAATGTCATCAGTAAAATGCTTTCACTCTGTTATGTATTCTTTTCTAAGGCAGTTTATGAATACAGCATAGGTCCCAGCACAAGATGCCTGTAGAGTTCTGGTTTTCCCTACTTTGTGAAAACTCATCGTTTACTACCTTAACCATGATTGCTTCATTTCCTTAAAAGCCTTTGGTGTTGCTATGTCAAAAGCCTTTCAGGAATTCAAGGAGACTGCAGAAACCAAACCACCCCTGTTCAACTGCTTGAGACCTATACATTTCACTAGGCTCATAAAACAGGACTTCCATCTCTAAAAGTCACGTTGAACCTTTCATACAGATTATATTTAAGCTAGTATCTACTAATTCTTTTCTGTCCTTAGAGTTTCTACTAATTTACACTGAACAACAGAATTACAGGGCTGCGGTTCCAGGAGAAATCCAGGAACAATTCCTTAAACAAATGGATCATATTTCCAGTATTCAGTCACAAGTACTGAGGCAGGTTAAAAGAGAGGTTGTGTATACCATTACTTGAGCTACCCACCTCTCAGGTCTTGCAGACCTCTTGGATTAATACTATTTGGCCTGAGCAATTTTCTACTGTCAGTTTTGTTTCACATCTTCTACATACGTTTCAGTTTCAGACAGATCTTCTGCTTCTTCCACAAAGGAGGAGTCTGGTATGGCAAGCTCCTGAAGTGAACAGTGATGCAAAGAATTAATTTAGTTTATCTTAATGTTGCTTTTATGCACTGATAAAAGATTCCCTGGCAGGTTTTCTGCTCTGCGTGTGTTTGAAAACAGATTTATTATTAATTTTGACTCATTTTGCTCTTTGATCCTCAGACTCTTTTTTGGCCTGTCTTATTGCTTTTGCTTTTGCTTTCCATATTCAAGAATTTATGATTGTCTCTCTTGCCTGCATTCAGACACAGAATTAATTTTTTTAGAGAACAACTTCTTGCTTCTAACAACAACCTTACATTTACTCTTTCGTCATGCTGGCTGCATTTCACTTCTTCTCTAGCCTTTTTAATAGGTGGTATGCCCAGTGAGTAGTATTACTTATAGCCTGATATTTAAATAATGAATATTCCTCAAGGAACTTTGTCTATTAGACTGATTCAGTAATACTGGTGCACAAGTTTGAACACTACAAGAATGGTCCCACTTATTTCATTAAAAGTACTTATGTTCAAGTTATGCTCATGCTTAACTGGTATTTTTGAACTGCAGCAAGCATGAAGATTATTTCAACATCTTTCATTGACATGGAGTAGTAATCACACTTTTTTGGTTGTTTTTTCATAATATGGTGAAAAGGATGTCATTATTGTAGCCTCTGTATGTTGTTTGCTGGTTTATTTTAGAAAATTTTGCCCATAAATAAATGTTTGTTCATTACATTAGATCTTTGTCATTATGAAGTTCAAAGGGAGTTCAACTTCATAAGCTTTCTCATTAAATAGAAAATGTATCAAAACTCATTTCAAGCAAAAGTTAACTTCTGCTCAACAGCTGTTTTTGTGGAGGTTTTCTGTGATGGAAAAGCATAGAAATACTACTAGAACTGTCTTTGCAATTTTGCATTTAATAGTGTTAAATGAACTATGAAAATTTATACAAAACATTACTTTAACCGAAATGAAAAAGAACAGCTGAGACTATGTGCCTGGCTTCTCATTCTCTGCCTATAGAGGAATACCAGCCACTTTAGTTAACGTGTTAAATGGCAGATGTCCTGAAGCACAGCAAATCCAGTAAATTATCCACAGGTCATTCTTAGAAAAGCTTTTTTTGGTTTCTGTGTTTAATTATAATAAAGAAATAGGTGCATGCCTTCTCTTACTTTCCTGCATGAAGGATGATAGAATGAGGTGGGAATATACCCAGAACTGTGTATACCCCCCATAACACTTTTCTAAGAACTCTTTTTCTAGTCTCCTAACACTGTGGAGATTTGCTGGCTTATGCAGATTTAAGTGAAATTTTGCAGATTAGATTGGCTGCACTCCCAGCATGGTATGCCACATTTTCACACTGTTAGGATACACAGCTACAAATGAATTCAGGTTACAGAAAAATTTGTATTACTCTTTACTAATTGTAATAATAAAGCCAATTTATGGGGACTGCTGTTGTCAACGATCAGATATAGATTCATTTCTTAGTGTATCACAGCTTCTTTTTTGGTAAAATACTCCTTTCAAAGAAGCATGTAGAAATCCCCCAGTGTTCTTTTTTAACTGACTAAGTCTTGGTGTCACCTTTAAACAAGTCTCTATAGGTGGATACAAGATAACAAAAATAATGAAAATAACTGTTCAGAAAAAAATATAAGTTCCATTTCAGTAAAATTTGTTCTTTATAAAGAATCCAGCTAGATCTAGTAAGTTAGATGTTGAAAACTGATCAGTGATATGGTCCCTTAAAATTATTGTTGCTTTTGAATTTACAACTGGGCTGTTTTTTGGGTTTGAAGACTTTCCAAACTCTTAGGCAGTTCTTTTGTCCTGCTTAGCAATAAATATTTCTATCAACCTAAACTGGTTAAGTCAGTTTAGGCACAAATGTATCAGTAGGAGACCTAAAACAGGTTTATAAGCATTTTTTGAGATAACAACAAACTGTCATCATAGATTACAGTAAAATTCTCAACATCTTGGATTGCACAGGTTAAATATCCACAACCCTTCCTTCTGATAACAGTGTTGCTAATTTATCAGTCCAAAGGCTCTGGTTCCATGCCTTCTGTCTTAAAAGATGTTTATCAAGGTTCTGAATAATTGAAAATGTCTGAGTAGATTATCTGACCTGTAAAATCCAGGTCTGAAAAACAGCATAGGCAATTCCTGTTTAAAAGCTGTACTGTGTAGGTTTGGTCACTTGAAGTGAAATATTTAAACAGTACCAGTACAATACATATTTTGACTACTTCTTGCTTCATCTCTTGTTTTTCTATTTTGTGCAGTTTCACATAAATGTCTCTATTATTTCTGCTCTCCAAACTATCAGGTTCTGTGGCAGATGTGATATCCTTACCTGTTCATTTTGGAAAATCTGTTTTGAGGTAGCAATGGCATTTAAGATTGCTTTCTGCAGTAATTTGCATGTACTCCTGTATTGATAACAAACTACTGTGAGGTATTTTCTCTTAAGGTTGTGAAAATTTCTTTTCCAAGACGAATAGATTATTGATTTGCATTTTCTGTGTGCGTGCATGGATGTATATGGATACCTGTGTGTATATATATAAGAATCAAGAACTTATATGCCATCTTTAATGGATTTATTTCTTAGACTCTTAAAACAGCATTTGCCTCTTCTGTGTAGTGAAATGTCTGGCTTGAATGAATTTAGGCTAACAGAAAAGCTACAAAATCTAAATCATAGGAAGAGACAAATTCTTTCTCCAATGTTCTTATTACAGACACAGAGAACAAAAAGCAGGATAGGAAGAGCTTATTTGCCTATGTCATTAGTAACTGACTGCTCCCGTTAGAGCCAAAGCTTTTTCTATTTGACTCTGAGTAGCTTTGTCTAAGAGTATACACACTCAAACTGTGTCCTTATTTGTTACAGGCATCCTAGGTTTTAAATGAAAGAAGGGTGAAGAATCTAAAATTTACTTTTGGAAATCTTCTAGACAGGTAATGGATTTGATGGTACTCGTGAAAACTGAGTCAATTCTGTCAAATGCTTTTACCAACATTGAGTAGCTATACATTACTATTGAATTGTAGATCATTAATGTGAATGCTACCTTTATCAAGATATATATTTATTTCCACAATTTAAAACAAAGTTATTTACATGTAGCTTAAAGGTACTACATATCAATACTTTTCAATAAGTTCATCAATCAAGTATTAAAATAATTGTTCTTCAAAAGGTATCAGAGCAAAATGAACAAGTAAACAAAAAACATTCAATCTGTCACACCACCATCTTCTTTTAAAAGGGAGTCTATGACTTTAATAGAGATGGACTTTCCCACTAGTATTTTTCATGCAGTTTAATCACAGCTGGATATATTTTTGCACATTATGACATGTGGAAGATGCCTAGTTCTAAACCAACCTGGGAAATATACTACATCACCAAGTGAAAAAAGACATGCCTTAATTTTGCAGATGAGTAGGCTCAATTCTTCTGAAAAGTCCATAAAAGCCCAATGTAAAAGCCTGCAAACGTTGTTTTGAGATGAAACCTACCTTAGCATCTTGTCTCCAGTGATGACCAATAGCAAATACTGTCCACAGGAGTGCAATGTCTAAGAAATTTGACAGTTATCTCAGTCTTTTCATCATTCCACAATAGCACGTTGCTATAAAATTAAAATGTGCAAGTACACAGTTTTTGAAATTTTATTAGAATTTCTTGTGTCTTCAGCACCACCAGTGTCTTCTGGTATATTCCTTCTCTATTCTGTATTACTTTTTTTTTTTTTTTTCAGTATTGACTAGAAAAAAATAAAGTATGCTTTGGTATTTTCTAACGTGTAACTCAAATGTAACAATTGTTCTATCAACCATGACTTCTTTACATAGATTCTTCTTGTGCACATAATGAAGTGTTAGTCAATCAAAAATATCAAACAGAAATAATAACTGTTAGAAATACTTCAAGTTATGAAGAAAATCCTTTATGACTATGAAAACTCTTTGCCGTAGTACTCACTCTCACTCAGCATTCGTTTCTGGAGTGATTCACTCTTGGTCTTCCTGGGGCACAGTGTGTTCTTGCCAAAATGCTCTGGTTTTGGCCATAGGCTTAGGGGATATAAATGACATGCCACAGTCATTTAGACATGTCTTTAGGATGTAGAGAGCAGTTTCTTTCCTCTGACGAACATGAGGATTTCAGGTTTTGCCGGAGTTTATTCGGGTCTGTATC
>NW_009230074.1:0-29486 GCF_000690835.1 Fulmarus glacialis
GATGTGTGTTGCCTTTAATCTGCAAAATAAATAATCTTGAATTTAGAAGCTCTTAAGAGTTTATTTGCCTTGAAATTGAGAGGAAAAAACACATTATTCATTCTTTACAAAAAACCCTTAAAATCTCTTAGTTCAGTCATGAAAACTAGTTACAATAACCTCCACAGGGAGTTCCCTAATGGTTGCAGGATGGTATAATAGGTATAAGGATAAGGTATAATAGATGTTAGAAACAGCTGTAGAATCAGATCGGTCTCTCTCCTCTTTTGCTCCTCTGTGCGTGTGTGTACAGGGCCACCTTCTTCCCTGAAAGACCCTTTTTGGGGTCTCTGTGTATGTTTTTTTCTTAATTTCGCTTGTTCTTTTTGAAACTGAAGGATCAGCACTCCAGTCAGTTTTCCACATGTAAATGCACCAGGGATTTACATGAAGGAAAAAGGATTTTTTTTTTTTTCTTTTCTTCTTTTTTCTCTATTTAAATATTAATTTCTGTCCTTTGATATGCATTTTTAAACAGTGCTAAACTTTGATCTCACATTTTCACAGAATACTATTCCCAATTGCCCATGAATAGATCCATAATATACAAGATTCATCAGCTATTCATTTGATAACAAGGTATTTATTAATAGCTTATCCAAGGTGTCAATTAGTAGCACATCCACACCTCCCATATTACTTGATTCTTAAATAAAAATTTGTCTTCATTTAAAAACTTTTGAACTTGAAATTTTTTTGATTGTACGTAAAGTTTTCAGAGTTAAATGAACTCTAAAATTAGGCCTTTTAAACCAATTTACAGTGAAAGCATATTTTAAAACATGGTTTAGAGAAGTCTGGATTAATCTAGTAGGCTTTTTATCTCTAGCAGCAAAAGCTTAGGGTAGATTCATGTTGCAAATTAAAAACTCTAAGCTAGTCGCATGCATTTCAAGTATAGTCAATAGAAGCTGTAGCATAGTGAAATCCAATTCAACTAATCATCTAAAACAAAGGCTGATGATATGAATCCCTCCTTTAGAATATTAGAAAATCAATATCTGAATTTGAAATGGGAAAGTAGCACATTGAAAGAAAATAAGCTATAGGAATTCAGTAAAATAATTTTAAGCTAATGAAGGTAAACTGCCAATGTGCTTATAATGTCAGCTTTCTTTTTAAATGTAGGGATCTTCATGTGATCTGAATTAAAAAGCCCACATTTATTTAGTGTTTATAGATAGTAGATACAGTATAAAATTTAAATGCCAGTGTTTATTCTCTTAGATTCTGTCAATAAGTGTAACTTCTTCCTATAACTGCGCTTTTAAATGCCAATAATATTTTGGTGCCATAATTCAAGCACAAAGAAAACCCCTTCAGCCACCAGCAGTCTGAAAAGAACAGCAAAAATTCTTGATAGACCAGAATGTGTATGTAATTTCATTTCTATTTTTAAGTAATAGTTCGCTTCTTTGAGATTACACAGCAGGTTTTTAATCTTGGCATAAGAGTTTCAGAGGGCACAAGTGTTATGCCCTGTCAGGTTTTAAAAGGGAAGGAGGACTCTTAAGGGGTACAATCGTTAGCACACTGCTAATTTGTATTCTTGTATTTGTATTTTTGCTAGGTTTGTATCCTCAGACAAAGGAATATTATTTCTGGTATTTGAAAAGCAAACAGAAGTCAGAACACTTCTTCTCATTGTACAAGTAGAAATTAAGGAATGCTCCATGCTTCGAAGAGCATATAGTTTCAGCAGGCAGAGAAGTATAAATGCAAAGGCAAAGTGGTTTACCTGGGATCATGTTCCCTCAAGGTTGAAGAAAAGAATATTGATTTTCTTGATACCTGTGCTAGAATGCTTCCTCACGCACTCCCTTGTTTAGCATTGCAATGCCACATGTTATTATTTGAAAGCTTGAATAAAAAAGCAAAGTTACTTGTGATTGCCTTGTGTGAATAAAAACTTCTCTTTTCAAGCTTTCAAATGTATATAAAATTATGAGATGTATATAAGCTGAGACAGGTGAAATAGACTTACACTTGAATATCTGACATTCTTATCATGTTTGAAAATGAGAATAAAAATTTTACTTGTTTTGGAGTATTCTGTAAATGCTGTAGAATTTATGAGGCTGCCATACTGCTGACTCTGACATGACATTTGCATTTACTTAAAGCCATTTAAACACTGCAAAATTTAATCAAATTATGATCATCCTCCTTTCTAAAGAACCTTACAGCAACTTTTAAAAACAGGTATGATTTGACGTCATTTAACTTCTGTTGTTAAGTGTTCTTCCAAACATGGTCTCTCTTCTTCCACAGTATCACTGCAAAACTTGAAAGAGCTTTAGAAAAGGTGGCCCCTCTCCTGCGAGAAATTTTTGTTGACTTTGCCCCTTTCCTATCCCGAACATTGTTGGGCAGTCATGGACAAGAGCTGTTGATTGAAGGTACTGTTTCTGTTATAAAATTATATTATTTTAGCTATTAGTCATCTGATATGAACAATGTTTCATTTTCACAAGACTTTATATAACTATTTTTGAATGAATCAGTTGTTAATGTGTTGTGATTTCATTTCCTTGCATTTAACTTAATTTAAAGAATTTAAAAGTGATAGCTTTTGTACCCCTTTTTTCCCTAAGTGAGATGCTGTGTGAAGATACATCTTGTCATCTTGGAATGCAAAAACCTCTCTATAATTTGCTTTTTCGTCCTCAGAATAATTATATTAGTATAAATCTTTCAGCCTGACTTGGAGAAAGTAGTGAAAAATATAATTAAAAAGTGTAACCAGTTCCTGTGGAAGAAAGTAAATTGAAGGCTGTGCTCCAATATTATTGATATGTGCACCTAGATTTGGTAGGGACGTTATTTGCTTAGGTGCTCAGTTGGATTCACACAGGCAGATAAAGAGTTGTCCCTAGAGGGGAATAAAAAGTGATTAGTTTTTAAAGAAAAGTATCGTTGAACGCTTTGAAGGATTTTTATGGGGTTTTATGTGTTGTCTTTACTACTTCATAGTTACAAAATTTGTGGAAAATAATGAATCCTCATAAGCGAGGCAGTAAGTAATGCAGAAATTATGCAGAAAGTGCAAATGTGGCAAGCTCGTGCAGAAAGTAATGAATCAGTGCTAAAGCAGTTAAAATGGTGATGGGGGAATTTGCATGAACGTGCGGTGATCCCACATCATATATCCAGAGGAACATATTCAGTTAAGTAAACTTTTTCCTTCCAGAATTGTTCTTACACACAATGTTGCTGTTTAATGAGAGGTTTACGGTTGGACTCAATGATCTTAAAGGTCTTTTCCTAAGAACCTAAACAATTCTATGATTCTATGAAAAAGACTCATTAAGACAAAGCTTATAACGTGTGAAGGTTTACGCAGAAAAAACACAACTTTGTGTTCAAATTCCAAAACTCCTTCTATTATACATGTGTTTATCTAAATATTAGTGTACAGTCTTTCTATGGTCTCAGTTATTATTCCCCACAACATTAGTCCTCTTTTATCCTTAATGCTAGAAATATTTGCACCTGTAACTGAAATCTTCTAAATAGCCTTTTCCTTTTTTGTCTAATTATTGTTTAATAATACCAAGGAATGGTATAGTAGCTTAGTAATTCTCAGAAGCTTCACATTTTTTATACTGTTTATTTTATAGCTATAAGTTGCAGTTCTCACTTAATGACACCTGAAGTTAATAGTCTGAGGTGCTCATTGAGAACATTGAGATGGCTGTAAGATATTTGATGGATTCCATTCTTAAGTCTCTTATTTCAGTCAAGTTGATTGCAAAATTTGTAGCATTGTTATCCTTTTTTTGTTTGACAATTGATTAGTTGCACTATAGTTTTTATACAATACAAATAAAATTGTCTTGGTTTAACCTAAGCTCTTTTTTAGACTAAAAAAATTCTTCACCGATACTGTTCTGACTTCACCTTTTGGTCAGGTTCGTGGTGTGAACAAGGGTCCCAACAGTTCCCAGCATATGACAAAGACTGAAAAGCTAGAAGCCACAGGAACCTCACGACTGTGTGGCAGTATGAGTTTTTCTCATTGCCCGTCCAGACAGAGGCATGGTTTTGTTGGCTGTAGCATTCTTCCACTACCCATTTGGACTGCTGTTCCAAATTTTGTCCCATCTATGACTCAGCCATCCAATTCAGTCTCAGGAATCATTGTTTACAAACCAAACACTGAGTTCCAAAATAAGTACTGCCCTTCCCATCACATTTCCTTAATGTTATGTCTAACCTTCTGTTCAATTGCTCATTCCTGATTTCTAAGACCTAGTCCTTTCTTCCCAAGATATTGAAATAGCAATCTGTAAAGAAAAAAATCCAAACACAGCTTAGATTTTTACACTGCATGCCTCAGGACTTGAATTTCTGTTTGCTCCCTCTAAAACAGCTGGGCCTTTTTTCTTTTTAACGGAGAACTCAGCTGTTTTTATAGTCATTGTGTACTACTTCTCATCCTTTCTTCATTGCCTGTATGAGACCCTTGATCTCAACTAAACTGAATTCTTGCTTAGTTAAGTTCCCTTTAAAAGGGAATTCTAAATTCTCTCCTAGTCCATTACCTGATTTACTTTGATAAATTTCCTGTCATTGTTTACTGAAAGCCAATGGTGGTCCTTAAAGTGCTTGAAACGACTCTGCAAAACAGAGGGTTTTAGTGGCATGATTCAAGATATGTGAGTACATAGAATTCCTGTGGGGCTTTGTAATTTAAACTTCATTTTTACTGGCAAGCAGTAGTTAGCTTGACAGTTTTATATGAAATAGTTTAATTTGTTGCTTTATGTGTAAAGGTTTTAGTTATAACAATTAAAAAGGAGCAAATAAACTTTATTTAATCAAGTCTGAAAATGCTGTCTGTTTTTCAAATTGATCACCATAAAAGTATCTGTTGCATTCTATAAAGCATGTCCTTTTCTTCTGATTATTCAAGCTTGAAAAATAAAAATACCTTCCCTCCTCTTGTTGTCTTTCAAAACCTTCATATGGTATGAAGCCTTTCCCCTATCACATTTCGCTAAAATCTGAATACCTTCAGGCATCTTTGATGGCTTGTGCTTTTTTTCTGAAGCTCTCTCTAGTGCTCTTGTGCATGCGTGTGTGTAAGAACTACTAAATCACTTCAGACTTGATAAGAATATCCACAGTTTTGTAGCTAAGGTTTTGCATACTGAAGAAGCACAGAGGAAAAGAAAAAAACAGAAAAAAAATTGTTTTAATACGTCTAATACAGGTTAATTATGCAAACTTTCCAGAATATCTGATGCTTTGAGATAGGTGTTGTTAATATATATTTGGAAATGTGTATATAACTTAGTCATGATTTCACCTTTTTGTTGTATTTGAGCTGTCTCGAACTTTTGGTGAAAAATCTTGCAGTCATACCGTGCCACCTCATTTTCCTTTAGCTTGTATCATCATTCTGTCCCGTGGAAGACTGGCTGATTTATTCTTTGACGAAATTATATTTAACATCTAAGTAGTGACTGCTTAACTCTTGAGTGGAGTTGACATGAACTGGCTGCAATCATCTGGTCAGTCTAGACCAAAAACTTGGACCACTCATACTCAAAATTGTTAATTTTTCATGTTTGTTCATGTAAATTCCAAAACGTGACTGGTAGCAGAAGAACTCTATCCAAGTAGTAATCCGACACTGTAGAACATATTTATTGATAAAACTCTTCATCTATATACTTCCTGAAATAGTACTCATTTTTGCCCCTTTTTCCACAACCAGTTCTTTCTTCAAAGGTGTCTTACTATATTCCAAATATTGCAATTTCCCAGAATAAGTGTTCTCCGTGATAGGTTAAAAAGGACTGATTTGCAATCGAATGCAAATAGTTTCAAACAGAGTATACCAAAATCAGCCCAACACTACTGTGGTTCATCAACTGAGGTTCTTTCAATGCCTCAGAGAACAGAAGTTGCAAAGGTTAAAATTGTCCGTATAGAATCTAATTGGAAACAAACATGCAATATGTGTAGGTCACATATTTAAGCTTAGCAATGCTCATTGTGGAGTTCCATTTAACACTTGCACAGATATGTTTTCACTAACTCTAGTTTCCATATGGTCTGCAAATTCCCTCCATGTAAAGCGCATTACAACATTCTAGCTTTTAGGTGAAAATGTTACAAGCAAGTGTAATCTGATCTGTACCCAAAAGAAAAGTTATATCCTCTTTTTGTCAAGCACAGATGGGTAAAAGTATTTTCACTACAGCTATTCTTGGAGTGTCCTGAACTGTTACAATAGGTCCGAGATTGAAACATAGTCACGTACAATGCTTTCCCTTCTCTTTAGTGAGATACCAAACAAACGTTACCAATGCTTTTCATTTTCCTATGTCATTACCCGGGTAGAAGGTCAGCCAGGTAGCCCTTTTCCAAAAGAGCTCTTATGAATCCTTTGACATATATTTGATACGTTTCTGAAACACACACAATTCAAATCAGATGAAACAGAAAACGTTTTCATGCTGATAGGAGCAGAATCTGTTTCTCCTCATTAACTCACCACATGGCCCTATGAAAATATTCAGTAGAAGTGATGATGGACTAGTTTTGTATGGAATTTGACAGGAGGCTTCTTGAAACAATTGAAAAATTGCCCAAAACATTCCTTTGGAAACCACAGATAGAACTTGGGTGCTAAATGACACTACTTTAAAAGCTCCCAAAGACCACAAGTGTCGCATCGCTGTGGCATCTACCAATGCTGGCACAATTTGTTTCTGATTTTCCCAAATAATACCTAGTTTTGTATTAGGAAGAACAAGGTAACCATTTTGCTGAGATACTGTAGAAGTCTGGAAATTCCTTAGACTTTCTGGAAAAAAAGTACTTTTTGGTGCTTAACATGGCCCTTGGCTTTCTCTTGGAAACTTTTCAGAACCTTTGTATTATTTGTGTGCTCAGGAGCACAGATGCTATAAAGTAGAGAGATTGCATGCTCTTGCAGAACTTTATTTTCCTCTCATTCTTTTATCTCACTCTGCCACATCCAAAATATTTTTGTTTGTGTGTCCAGGCATGTTTTCTTTCAACTAATCAGACTGTTGGTAATTGCTTACCAGTCTGTAGCACAGCATGTAGCCAACATTTTGAACAAAATAAATAAATGAATAAATATTAGCAAGTAAGAGAGAAAGGGGATAAAAGAAGAGTGTTATGATTTTAAAATTTGCATTAACTGGAGTTAACAGCACGTAAGTAAAAACTGAAGCTATTCGTGCCACTGAAATTTCTATGAGCCACTTGTTGATCCTACTTTGATATTTTTATTAACAGTCTTGATTATGGTGCAGAATTGGTCCTGGCAAAGCTAACTGCTTAGACAGAGATATACAAAATGAGAAGCAAAGGCCTTCTACTGGAGAGATATGTTGAATCATTTTGTGGAATAACCGAAACTCAAGAAAAAGCCAGATTTCAACACAGCCAAATGCTGAGTCCAGTCTCTAGGATCAAAGAATTTAGACTCTACCTAGAAGGTAGGAGATGAGCGACAAAGGATGTAGGAATTGTTATAATAATGAGCATACTCTGGGCTCTCTTAGCTCAGTGCTGAGGCAGCAAAGACTTGTCCAATAGTTGGATGCCTAGGAAGAATAGATGAGGAGGTGATTTCATTTCTGTGCACAACTTCAGTAAAACTCCTACCATCTGGTTCTGTAGTCAGCACTTCAAGAATGATACGCACATGCTGAAGAGGGCACAAGAGTGATTGATGGATGGGAGTTAAACTCCATGAAGTACAATGTAAGGAGCTTGATTTGTTCAAAGTACCAAAGAGAAGAGATCAAAAGAAGTTAGATTATACAGGATGTCTTAGCCTTTCTACCAACAGAATGCCTCATGAGGATAAATGACACTGGAAAACTTTACTAAGGCTTACCATCAGATGTTGAGATTGATGTTACTTGTACTCTTTATGACTGTTTTAAACATTCTTTCTAAATATAGTCTTCAGTCCAGCTTCTCAGGAGGAAGAATGTCATGTATTTGCTGACTGGTTTTGGAGCTTCTTTGTGGCTTTGAAGCCTGTGAATCCCCATTTCCTCTGTGCCATACCCTGCAAGGAATGATAGTCAGCATTAACCTTACTTTGCTCTAACATTGCTGTCACTGCATTTGTTCACCTGGTCATAGACAGATGTACATCAGTGTCAGCTAGCCACCTGCAGGGATCAGTAAAAAAAGTGTTTTTTCCTTGTTCTGCAGTTGACTGCATCTCAACTGCAGATGCAGTCGAGAATATATCATCTTCCCTTGAGGCACCAAAGATGGTCAGTGTTCAAGTCACTGTATGAAATAAGCCTTTCTTCTGATTTTTTATGTGTGTTTGTGTATATATAGATAAAAAAATATAAAACCTGATTTTTATTTTTTATTTAAGAACGTCTTTAATCATTACCTTGAAGCTCATTTTAGTATGAGACATTTTCTCCTTTCTCTGCATAATGAAGTTTGTCTATTCAGACAAGCCTCATATAAGGCTCATGCCAGCCATAGTTTGGTCCTCAAATTTCAGAGAGCTCTTGCAAGTGTATGAATGCATAGCTATACATATACTTTAATGTGATTTCTTGCCGATATGAGGCTTATGTGGTCACACTGGGTGGGGAGGATCAGGCTTTTACTCGATTGATTACTTTTCAATGTGTTGGCCAGTTTCAGCCAGTTTAACAAAGGATGCTTAAAAGATTTTACAGAATATTCATGAATATAGGTATCTGTTTGAAGAAAAGATATTCTATAATGTCTTGGCTGTGGCAGTAGTTACATGTGTATTTCTTAATCATTTGCAATATTTGCTCTGCTCTATCATTTGGGGTATACCATCATCATGTAGTGAATAAATGGAAAACTGAAAAGTAACTAAAAAAAAATCTCATCTGGTTCATTTGCAGTTGCGTAATTGTCCTAGTTTTGGCTGGGATAGGGTTAAATTTCTTCCTAGTGCTGTGTTTTGGATTTAGTATGAGAAGAATGTTGATAACACACTGATGTTTTAGTTGATGCTAAGTAGTGTTTACATTACTCAAGGACTTTTCAGCTTCCCGTGCTCTGCCAGGTGCACAAGAAGCTGGGGGGGACCATAGCCAGGACAGCTAACCCAACTGGCCAACAGGGTATTCCATACCACATGACGTCATGCTCAGTATATAAAGTAGGAGGCGTGGTCCAGGAAGTAGCGATCGCTCTTTTGGGGATGGGCTGGGCAGCAGTTGGCAGGTTGTGAGCAATTGAATTGTACATCACTCATTTTGTATATTTTACTGCTGTTGTTGTTGTTGTTGTTGTTGTTGTTGTTATTTTCCCTTCCTTTTCTGTTCTATTAAACTGTCTTTATCTCAATCCACAAATTTTACTTTTTTTTTCCCCCCGATTCTCTCCCCCATCCCACTGGGGTGGGAGGGGAGGGTGGGTAAGCAAGTGGCTGTGTGGTGTTTGGCTGTCTGCCACATTAACCATAACAGTAATATACTGTGTTGGTACAACACTATGGATATTGCAGCATAAGGAACAGGAAAGCAATTGATAAAGCAGGACTGGGAGAGAGTGCAGTAGGAACTCAACCCTATTAGACATCAGAGGATCCCTGTTAGAAATCAAGGTGAATGTTAAAAATGTTTCTGTGGGGAGGATGGTATGCAGTGGTCAGCTAGCGGCACTTGCAGTGTGTCTCTCAATGGACATGTTCACTTTGGTCAGTCAGGGTCAGGAATCCTATGGTTTCCTTGGTTTGTACTGGGGCAGGAACTCTGAATTGGTTTTCAAGGCTAAGGAGTTCATAATATATTTCTTCTCTGCCATGCCACCTCCCGCTCCTTTCTTTCCATGTGCCCTAGGTGTCTCAGTGTACATTCTTCTATATCTAGTAAGAGGTGATGCTGCAGGCTTAGCACAGTGCAGTTAAAGCCAGTGAATTGCCTGACCCAATCCTCTGGAAGACAGATTTCCTTAATTTGTGGTAGTAGGATTCCTGTTCATAGATTTCTTTTTATCTTTCACTGTAAACACTTGCAAAAAGATCCCAGTGAAATCTCACTACTGTCCGAAAACAAGCCCTGTTTAGATAATGAGATTGGAACAATAATGAGTTACAGATAATGCTTTTCTTCAGTAAGTTTAAAAACATTCATCATCACTAACAAGACATTGAAAAACTTTATATTGTTACAAGCTTTGAGTGTTGATTTGCACGGTGAGGATGTTTTTAATGTATTTTCCTTTTTTACTTTATGAATTTCTGCAAGTAATTTGCAAGATTTGGTTTTTACCATGAAAAAAACAATAGGTAATTTTGAAACAGGGCACGAAACCCCTTGAAATCCTCCAGTGGATATAATTTAAAATGCTGCTGATGATTGAAATCCTGCCTGCACATGTTGTAATCCCTTCATAAACAGGAAAAAAAAAAAGTTCATGAATTTCAAACAGCTATTTATAGGCTTGTAAGAAATTTGTTGTAGGAAGTATTTTATCTATGATTAGCTCTTAGTGTCTTACTGAAAGGCTCCACAGTATGCTCGTGTTTCTGCAAACAATTCGGGACTGAAAGTGTTTCTTACTAAAAAACATCTATGAGTCAGATACACACGGAGACAGAAAACACCACCAGTTTTCCAGAAGTCTGTGTGGTAGGAACAAAGAAATGATGAAAGGTTAAATGGATATTCAAATCTGCCTATTTATTTACACATACTCCAGCAGAGTCAAGGTTCAAAGCTTTGCAGCTTCCACACTGTTTTTCAGAATATGCTACTAGTAACGAGACAGATCCCAATACTGGCATTCAGAGGAGGAACTGAAGAGCAGGTGCCACAGCATAAGTCTCTCTTATTTATCCACAGTGAAATCTTCAAACTGTGATGACCCCCGCACCAGTTACAGAACATTTTTCTTTCATATAATATTCCTTTATGATGCCTTTAAAGGGATATCATTACAAACACCAGAAAGTGAAGAGGGTACATATTCATTCGATTTTGAAGATTTAACTCTTGAATTACTGAAGTTCCTGTGTGCAGAAGTATGTTCTGAACAGATGTTTAACATGGCAGGAAACATATAGATCAGATATCCAGATAGCAACTAGGAAATGCATAGCATCTGGCACCTTTTTGGAAGTAAACCTGCCAATAATTAATTACACATATGAGCCACTCTATCCCTGTGTAATGAATTGGACACTTACTAAGATGTATTAGACTACGTAACAGAGGTTAACTGCTCATGCCCTCTCCTTTGTCTTTGGTTTGTGTGGTCCCAGGATAACTTAAGGGTAGAAATTGTTGTTGGCACTCAGATTATATGTCCTTGATTATGTTATCATTGTTACATTAATTAATAATCAAGACATCTTTACAATCCAGAATGTGTGGAGTTCCCATTAGGCAGAAACTGAGATGGTTCTATTGCTTTGCCAATGGAGAAAAAATGACTGAAAGTGTGAGACTAACTGTAAAGTTTAGAATCAACTACATATATTCAACAGAATGGGTTAAGAGAGTGTAGCATTAAAAAAAAAAAATACATGCCCTGAGGAAAGCAAAAGCTAGTAACAGTGTAAAGTAGTCAGGTTTGCTGAAAAGAAGCTCTGAAAGTTATCTTTGAAAATACAGAAGCCACTAGATGTTTGAAGTTACTAAATTACTGTTGAAAGTGCTACTATAAAAATGATATTATCAGAAACCAAACAATACCAATTGCTGTTCTTTTAAAGCACATAAAGAAATGCACAAAATATTGGAGCCCTTAAAGGGTGAGAAAAGGAGTTGTTTGTGGTCCTCAGGTCCCACTCACCTTCAGCAGTATTGGACACTTTCTCACAAGTTTTTTTTTCAAGCTAGTAGCCTGTATTCTAGTTGCAAGCCGTAAGACCTAGAAAGGTCTGGTCTTTTTGCCTTAAAACTCTAGAAGAATGCCCTCTCTGATGACTTTATAACCCTTCTTTGTCCTAATACCATCCAGGTCAGATGTCCCTCCATCTTCCTTCTTGTTCTAACTTTCAGCTTTCATGCAAGATAATTTTCTTTTTTTCCCTTTTTTTTTTAAATAAGTTTGCCTCCTACTACAAAAAAGAGTAGCAAGAGATCTATTTAATGTTATTTCAAGGAAATAATTTTTAAAAGATTCTTGAGAAAGTTCTTAACACGTACAGGCACTACTGTAACATAGCCTGTAGGTGGACTCATCATATCAGGTATACAGCAGTGCTGCACTGGACTAAGCTGTACAATTGTTTTTTTAGAACAGCCACCTTTTTCCCCCTTATTATTTTCTCCTCTACTGTCCAGGTCCAAAGAAAAACGAGGTGGTATGCCAAAAAGGTATTCAGTATCTACGGATGTTCATGCTGTGACTGAAGCTCCCCACAGGCAGAGGTTCTCTGGTTCTTATTCCACTTAATTCATCATTCACAACTCAGCAGGGGACTCTGCCTGATTTTGGACTTGAAACAGTTAGGCTGGTATTTGCCCCACCCTTTGTCCTCTAAAGGCTTAAAAATAGTATCAATCTACTTTATTATCCCAGCAGTATTTTCCAGAGAACTACCTAACTTTGATAAACTATAGGGTGCAAATAACATCTCTCTATCAGATTTTGCTCAGAAAGATATTTCTCATGAGGCATAGTCTAGTAATCCTTTTCCGTGTAGCCTGAACTCTATGTCCAGGTTCTTTACAAAACTAATCTCATTATGGCTGGTCACAGTTTCTCCTTCTATATTCATTAACTCTGTGTCTACTTATCACCTGCTCTTATGACCCAGACTGAAACCTTTTAATCAGTGACCAAGTTTAACAAAACTCCCTTACTTGTCCTGATAATTTAAAGGCACTTCTACAGTTCATCCTATTGGATATGGATGTGCTTGTTTCCATGCCTTCAAGGCATAAACAAAGAATATTCCACAAAAACGCTTGACTCAATTAACTTGAGAAACTACTACACTTGAATCTTAAAAATACAGCTATTTATAGAGCCCTTTGTTTTTGGTAGAAAAAAAATGTTAATGATAGCATAAACATTAATGAACCATCAAGCTTGATTTATCTAGATGTTATCAGACTGGGATTATTTTTGCAAGGACTAAGAGAATATCTCTTTACTGTGTTCCATCTAATTTTATGTTAAGATTTACCTCCTCCCAAAAAACCAAACCTGCTAAACATATTGTCTTATATCATGTCTTAATTTTGTATGTTGGTATATGGAATTTTATGATCCAATCTTTTTATACTAGTGATGTTTTCTGTGGAGATTTTCTTGCAGTGGGAAACCCTCATGCTGAAAGAACTTGTCAGACAACAGAGACAGTTGTGATATGTCAAATTAAGATGGCAAAGTGATGTCAAAGCAGGTCTAGGGAGAGCCCATAACAACATTACTGTCAAGTAAATAAAGAAAACTGAAAAACAAGAAATACAAGTTATTTCAAGAGATCTATGACTGTGGTATGGTTCTGTGTTTTGAGAGACACTGTTTTAGAATGATTACCATTTGTTCGTAGAGCTTCAGGATAGCAGCAAGATCTGATGGCTGCCAACTAAGGTCAGCAAAGTTCAGTGTGGAAATGGAGATTTATTTTTTTTCCTTGTTATCAAATTCTCAGAAAACAATTACCATCTAAACAAAATATTAGTTCACCAGCAGTTTGTGCAACTAGATACAAAAATTAGCTGGTGGGTTATGCTACTCAGGAGATCACACCTAGTTAAAATAATGGTCATCATCTCCTTAGAAATTTAGGAAGCTTCATGAGTTCTGTGAGGTTTTGTTATACTTCCTATTTGTAGCTGCACTGGTTCACTCACTGATGTCACAGTATGGCCCCAAGGTCGCCAAAAAGAAGAAATGTAAGGAATTAAGGAGGGCCAGTAAAGAGTAAGTGGTTTTACTGCTGTGCAGCCTATCCTTTTCTCTCCTTCCTTTTTTGTCATTCATCTTACACACATTTCAGTTGTGTCATGCCATGATGATAATATTCCCCCTAATAATAGGAAAGATGTAACAAAGAACTAGAAGGCAGTAGTAGAAAGAAGGAAACAAAAGGCAATTCCTGTGTTTAAAAAAAGAGGAGAGAAAATAAGCACAGAAAATAGGGCATCAAATAGCAATAAGTTATAGACTGAAGCTAAGGAAAAGTTGATAAATTTCAGGAGAAAAATAAAACCTCATACCTAAGGAAAAAATAACATTGAGTAATGCGTTTGAACTATATTCCTTGTTGCGTTTTCAGGGAAAGCATGATATTCTAGAGACTGTCATTTGGGATCATACTTATGATCCATCTTGTCCATGATGTCACTTTTGACAGCTTTAGAAAGAACTGGAAAAGGTTCTTGAGATGAAGAGAAAGCATCATAGGTGTAGTGAAGGTATAAAGTATGAACATTTGCTTGTGTTAGTGAGTGAAATTAATGTTCTGATTTCTGCTTGTATACTTCTTTGAAAATAATTCACTGTTGAGATAATTCTTCCGAAATGTATTTCCTGTAACACAGATTTGAGAGGAGGTGAAGGACTGAGAAAAAAGAGGAAGGAGGGATAGATGTTTCTTCATTTAAATAAGGAAATTGTAAGGGGTCAGTAGAACATAAAGTCCCAGAATAGTTGTTTTTTCCCAGATGTATTGATTACGTGGCAACTTTTTTGGTATCGGTTGTTTTCATTTAGTAATTTTTCTACAAATTTAATCACAAAAATAGCAACTTGATCAGGGAAGGAATGGCGTCTTGAGAAAATATCACATGACAAAACTAGAAAAATCTTCTAACTTTTCACATTTTAAATTAATTTTTAAAAGGCTTTTTCCATTAATTTTTTTCTTACTCCATCCATTGAAGTAAAATATCCAGGGCAGCAGCTGTAGCAGAAATTTAGCCACAACTTTGAGCCATTTACTTGGGTAATATCATAGGATAAAGGGGGAAATCAGAAGACTTTCAGGATCATATTTTAATTTTCACAGTGGACTGTTGGGTGTTTGGAAAAAAATTGGAATTGTTTTCATTGAGATTCTTTCTAGATAAATAAGATTTTCCAGAACCTCTGTCTAAGTGTAGTAGGCTTTCACCAAAATAAAATGTTTATAAGTTACTCAAGTCTACTAAAACTGAAGTAGACTGCAATAGAAAAGCAATAGTTCAATTTTATAGACATTTTCAAGATTAGAGGTGTTTTAATTTGATCAGCTGCAGTGCAGCGTGATCCCTGGTTTGGCTGTTTTGACCCATTGTCTAGAAGGGGACTTTAGAAGAGAAGGAAACACATTTCGTTTCCAAATTAAATTCTAGTATATAATAAGTATCATATTGTTGCAAAAAAAAAATCTGCTTCACTTAAATTTAACAGGGAATTGTTTTCTTATAATTAACATCTGTGTTGTATTCTTTTATATGAAAAGAATAATTTTGTGTTATTAATGCTAATTAGAACACTTTCTCAATTGAACATGATAGATTGATATAAATTTTAGATCTGTCCTGGTATAGCAATTAGATAAACATGTTCGTTCACTACGTCACAACAGATATTTGAAAAGAGATCCATCCGAAGAGATACTGTTTTATGAGAAGGACGGAGAAACACAAATGCATATATTAAATAAATCCCAATGGACCGTTGGCCAGGGAAAAAATTACCACAGGCGCTAAATAAAAAACTGGATCAGTTTTTAAAATCTTCCGTGAGATATTAAACTGAACAGTGGTAGTAGATTTTATTTTATAGATTAAGTGATCTCCTTCTCATTTGATGAATGAGAATTTGTGCATCCCATTAACACTAATGGAAAATTGTCAAAAATTTCATACGTTGGTATAAGGCTAGACTTTTCAGAGTAATGTGGCACCAGCATCAGTTTTGTCAATATCATTACAGTTCATGGGAACACAGTACGAAAGTCTGTAATTTTAAAAAGTAAATCATGTATACATAGTAATAAGTCCCCTCTCTGTGGGTATGCTCTCAAGGGTTTTTGCCATTCTGTGTTTCCATCTGGATATTTTATAGTCCTCATTTAGATTCCTTTTTAGTAACTGCAGTGTTACTAAAAAAGTATAGGTTTTCTTACTTTAATAAAATAATTCAAGAAACTGTTACATAGCATTCTTATTCTTTTAAATATTATCCCAGTATTAAGATCTGTTTTATTTTACAAATTTTACTAAAAGGGCCGAACCTTTTGAGTTGGGTTTGAACAGATTAAAATCTATTTTTTACGTTGATCTACCAGTGTTTATTTGAGGTGTTTATCTTAAGATATGAGTTCTAAAGATTTCTGATAATATTTTAAAGGTATTTAATTTAATAACCTGGATGATACCTTTTCCTAGATTTTCAGGTACCAGATACAAAGAGTATTACATGTGTTGTGCAGCGTCTTTCACCATAACAAAAAATCTTGTAAGAAGTATAACTGTCTTATCAACTACAAAAGCACTGAATCAAATTCACTTTTATCATGTTTTTCTGTGTCACTCTTTTGCTCTGTAAAGGAGATCTACCCATACAAAGGATGGTCTGGAGTACTAATACAGCCATCCTTCATGGTCCCTAGAGTTGGTGGTAATGTTGTGTTCTGCCAGTCAAGGCTGCTGAAGGGATTTGTTAAATCCACAACCCTGACTTTGTTATTTTAGTGAGTACACGTTCTTTGGAATAGTGTTTCCTTTCATCTAGTAAAAGTGGGGTTGTAATTATTTTGCAACATGGCTGTGATTTCCATCTGCAGTCTTTCTGCAATTCCTGAATATTTGCCAGCCTTTGCTTTTCATAAATTAAGACCATTAGTGTAATTTAAATGTCTACAAAATATGTGACATATGTATGGTTCTAAAACCAATTTTGAGTGTAATCTTGCAAAACATTACATTTTGTTAATACACATCTTGCTTATTTTTTTTCTAATAATTGCTTTGCTTGGAATAAGAACATCTGTCATTTCAGTTAATAGTTTTACATACTTAACATTTACTTTCAAACTTTTCACCTACCTTTGATTTTCCCTCCATACTATCTCTTTTCAGTTCTGTAGTGAACTCGCCAGCAACTTGATAATTGATTAAAACCATCAATTTGAATCTAGGTTTCTCTGAATGACAACATATGTCAGAGAGAGAATAATGTAGATTTAAACTATTCAAGTAATTTTAATTAATGGTCAAAAAGAAATCCTAAGTTTATTTCTTTGATTGTAAATTGGATTTAGCAAAATATTTCAACAAAACAGTTGCCATAAAATTTTGCTGGCAGAAGAAAGACTTTTTGCAAGAACAAATAAACTTGAAGGAAAACTTGCATTTCCAACCAAAATATCACCATCACTTTTTTCCTAGTACTATCAGAGCCAAAACATGCTTTAGTTTCTGTCACCAGCATGAACTGTCCTTGAAAATTTGTTGTGCCATCCCTAACAAATGTTGAATAGAGTGTAAGGAAATGGTCTATCAAAAATGGAGGCACAATTTGTGAGTGGTGATTACTCTTACTCTGTCTCTTGGCACAGAAGTCAGTGAGGATTATGGGAAGAGATACCACGGTATGAGTTACCAGTAGTTATGGAGAACAATTCGAAACAATACAGTTTTGTTTAAAGTATTCTTGATGGAAGACTACGTCAGTAGGAAATAGGAAATAGCTGACCTTACAAAAATACAAGTTAAAAAGGAGAATTCTAGTATTTTCTGATTTTTTTTGTGTCTAGTTTTAGGACCGTATGCTCATTTCTAAGTACATTTTATGCACTTTTATATGTTAATAAAATAATGCTTATAATAGCATGTCTTTATTTTGTCGTAAGCATTTTTTCTATAGAAAGCTCCTGTAGTTTTGATGACATGCTGTACAGGAGTAATAAAGGCCAAGTTTTCTCTGTGAACTGGGTTAAATGGATTAAACTTTCTCAAGCTTTTTATTTAGCCATACCTGAGGCTTTCAGATAAGTAGAAGCTATAATTGAGTGAAAGATTTCTGCAAGCTCTAAAGTATAGTTAATTGCATCTATTTTTCTAAGTTCAACATAAGATATAAAAACATTTAACTTTTGTTTTTGCTAATATTACAATTGATTCCAGCTCCAATAAGGTTTTAAGTTGACACAAAGTAAAATCATTGAAAGAAAATGCAGGCAAACCTTGATAAAGACCAGATGAAATTGTGGTGGTATTCAGTTAGACTCATACACACATTGTATTAATAATAATAAAAAGAAGTTCAAAACCGTGATCTTATTTCATAAGGATTTTTTTCTTTAAATTGATTTTATCAGCCTACATTAGATTTCTTCAAAATAGAAATTCACACTGACTAGTTCAGCATGGTGACTTCGAGGTTTTGAACCCATGACTTCATTAATGCCACAGGCATGGCTAAAATAGTGTAGTTTAAATTAATCTTTTTTTAGACATTAATAAGTCATAGTGAAAAGAAATAATTAGCGTATCTTTGGGCCAACAGAAGAACATTGAGAAAGAAGTCAAGTAAACCAGAGCATTTCAAGATAATTGCCAGGCATACATCATTTATTCCAGATTAGCTGAGGTCACGCACTTGATGCTCCCAGTTTTTGCATCCATATATGTGGTCATTGTTGCCATCAAATTGCTGAATTTTGATGGCTATATTTAATGGACTGAGAACAGACCATGAAGAAAAGTACTAAGAACAGCAAATATAAAAAGCACATACTCCATTCAGTTAATCAATGACCTTTTTAACCTTACTGTATGCAGGAAATATCCACTTGTATTTTAGTAATTACATTAGCTTCCTTAATGGCATTTGATACAGATGGTATAGGAAGAACTTATCTGCAGCTGAAGAATGCAGGCAGCAGTTTTAGTTTGAATTGCAAATACTTTTTCTCATTGGAGTTAAGTGGAGGAAAAGAGAACTGAAAATAAATGTGTGCTCTCCTCAATCAGAGAAGCCATTATTTTTCAAAGCTTGTTATCATTTTTGTTTTTCATTATGTTAAAACTAATTCTAAAAATCTCTCTGAAATCCTGCAAAACTATAAAGAAGAATAAATGCAGTTGTTAGTGCATTTGGGGCTTAGGAAATTGATCTTTATTCCGATTCATGCAACAAATTCTATTTTTGATTTTGTGAAGATACCTCAACTGGTTTTTGCCTTGTCTTCTGTCTGTAAAATGGGAGCAGAACATTTTCTTCCTCCTTTTTTTTTTTTTTGTCTGTTAGGTTATATACTGTCCGCTGAAGGAAATTATTTTAGGGTCTATACCAAGCTAAAAGCAGTGAGGCAATTCACACAAGCTGGACTTCCTGGAACAAAGGATCACACAAATTTAAAACCCAAAAGATTATTAAAATGATCTTTTTTCTGGTCTACTTAGGATAAGTAAAAAGCAGGACAGGGATGATGATTCTTCCTTAACTTCTCCTACAGCTTTTGATTATGTGGGATCTTCATAAACCGGAGATTCTGACAGTTTTTCCTAATAGGCAGAAATGGGTCTGTCCTCCATTAGGTCTGATCTGTTTTTATCATTCTCTGCTATTGACTCTGACAGTAAACTCTGAAGATTAATTGTGTTTTGCATAACAGGAAAAAAATCTTTATTTATTTAAAATCTTTCCTGCTTAATCAGGAATAAGTGAAAATGGGAAGAAGCACAAGGGACACAAAAATAGAGCCCTTTGCAGGTAGGAAGGAGGAAATGGAGCATATAATGGAGGGCACACACTTTCCCTCATATGATTTGAGTGGAGGGAGTCCCTGAAGTGGGAGTAGGAGGCCGATAAGCAAGAAACTTAAAATGTGAAATGGTGGCCCTGCTATGAATGTTTCACATTTCTGTGTTCTGTTTTACTTCAAGGAATGTGTGGTATGAATACTTAAAGGTGAATAGAAAGTATTTCTGTTTCTATTTCCTTCTTCCTACCCATCAAGATGCATGGGTTTCCCCATTTTCTGTTACACCTATTCCTGGTTTTGCTTATTTATAACTAGTGCTGCACACTTAATTTCTGCTGTAGACTGAGCTCTCTGCAAAGGGTATTCCTTGCATCCATCTTTAACACCATGAGCTTCTTATCTCCCTCTGTATTTTCACATGTGAAAAGTGCTACAGTCTCCAAGATAGTTATTTGTTTCTTTTTGACTTGAAAACCAGTCTCTTAGAACATCAAGTTTCGAATACTACTGGTTATGAGAGGTGTTAATGGCTATTATCAATGGTTGTTTTATCAGCAGACAATTACAGAGCTGGTTACAACTAATGGGTGTGCTGATGCGCTAACCAGATGTCAGTTCTGTATCCTCCTCTTTCTTAATTTCAACAAAATCAGTTCAATTCTCCTTTCTGATGCTAGAATGCTACAATCAAGCT
Source organism: Fulmarus glacialis (assembly GCF_000690835.1). Taxonomy (NCBI): domain Eukaryota; kingdom Metazoa; phylum Chordata; class Aves; order Procellariiformes; family Procellariidae; genus Fulmarus; species Fulmarus glacialis. The sequence goes on from NW_009230074.1 coordinate 20,394, forward strand.
TGTAGTTGATTAGATGTGATATACAAAAAGTTATCAAGTGATGTCCATACAAATAGAAAAAAGACATCCGTTTTAGGTCAAATGATCATTTTACTCAAGTCCATAGAATCATCAGGCTTTTAAAAATTAAAGTATATAAAAATTCTTATTATTGTAAACAGAAAATTTTGCACTAAGGTAATTACACTTCCTTCAAACAGAGAGTCCTGTTCTATTATATATATAGCATTTGTGTCTTTAAGACTCATCATTGTTATCTGGATGATAATCGTGAGTATTTACCCTAGCCTTGTGCCATTTTAGGCATGTTTATTTTGATCCATGCTCCAAACCTTCTTTGATATCGTTTGAAGCTATACAGGTGGCATAAGTATCACCAACTGTCTTTGAAAGTTAAAAACTTCTAATTTAATAAATTAAGCCAGGAAATATTCATTATGTGTTTCTCTTTAAAGTGTATATTTTGCATTGAGTTTTCTATTCTTTTTGGAAACCTGGTGAAGATACAAAGAAATTAGTGCTGATGCATAAACATTTGTTATATAATTTAATTGGTTTATTTTTTCATAAGTGTGTATGATGGAGACATTTGTTCTTTTGATGTAAAATCAGAAGGTAAAGACGTACAAATTTAGAAGACTGTAGCATGGGAATATGTTTCTAAGTGCATTATTTTGACTCAGTCATGTTTTAATACACCTGAGGTTTGATTTTGAAAGAAAATAAGTGAGCGTGTGAGGGGAAAGATTTTTTTTTTAGTTTTACGTAATATGAGGTGGATTCGTAATAAACCAGAGAACATTCTATGATAAAATATTTGATGTGTCTATGCTACCTGCATTGGCTTAATTGTAAAGTTCAGTCTTCTGTTTGGATTTTCTTTGTCAGCTTTCAAACAGTGGAGGTAGCCTGCAGGTGATAAGTATCCCATTAATCTTCCTGATCCTCTAGCACTTGAGCATGAGAATAGCTGATCAATTACAGCAATTGTCTCCCTAAATGAGCTTTGCACATCTGCCTCTTATTTCATTAGTTAACTGTCTGCCCATATATCTGATAGAATGGAATCCTAGTGGCTTCTTACAGCTTGTTCTGTGTTACTCTACAATAAGGATGGGGTTGTTAGCAAAATGGGCACAAAAGGGTATTTATCCACTACCCGCAATAAATATACGTGCTATTGTGTAGGAGTGCTTTTGTCTCTAATCGCTGTTTGTAGAAACCTACTTAAAGCACATCAGTTTCCTTTTCAGCTTCCTATTTAGTCCTTAGTTGTAAGCTTTATATTTGTGTATTTATCATTTTTATAACACAATCAAAGTGTTTCCATGCCCTAAACCAACATATCAATGTATTGCCTGTATGATTTTAGATACCAGATGCTGCCATATATAGTTAACAGTAGAAGTGTAATTTCCTCCTTATCTCTTTGCAATGCATCTTTTAAATACTTAGATATTATATCCTTCTCTCAGAAAGTAAATTTGCATTTCCAAAGCTGCAAAGAAGTATTTACAATAGTGGCAATGTTGTTAGGTATTAATATTCAAATTAAGTACAAAACAATGAGTAACAATTATACTGCATAATTCACAGTTTGTTTTAAGAAACACGGCCTACAAATTATGGGTTATAATTTTAATAAAAATAAGGTTTCACATTAATTCTTTCATTAATATTCAAGCTTTCAATTACAGGAAAATCAATTACCAGATGAAAATTAAAATAATTTCGAAGCAGAGGCCTTATTCTCTACCTGTTAATATCTGATCAGGTTATTCTTAAGAATTTACAAGATTTAGTTTTAAAAGATTTTTTTCTTATGTTTATCATATATTAAATTGTTTTGGATTATGTAGATAGGTATTTATTTGTTTATTCAAATGGTGAACTGAGCTAAATGCCAAAAAGACTTAATTAAAAAACGTTCTGTCCTGCACCTGGTATAGATTATTCCAGGTGATGCTTTGATTCTTTCTGAACATTTAAATATGTTTGAATCTGAAATTCTCAGATAATTGTGCTTGAAACTTGTTTCAGTGAATTTGAGTGATAAAAATATACAGCGCAGATATTTTATGGAATTTCTGAAACCATGGAGATATAATAACTAAATATCACCCGTCTTTTAAATTCATTTTTTGACTATTTATTGCAGGTCTGGTTTGTATGAAGTCGAGTACTTCAGTTGTTGAACTTGTTATGCTGCTTTGTTCACAGGTAAGACATTCTCTGGTTTTAATTGTTTCTTTGCATAGTGCTGGATTACTGTCAGCCTAAGATTTGTATCTTGCTGTTTGTTTCATTCTTCCATTTCAGTATAAGAAAATACAAATTAATCTCTTCTAGTAGCATATAAGTTGTAGATTTTTTTTTTATATGTTCCATAGTGTCGCTATATTCACAGGGTATTCAACGTATATTTACATTTGTTTTGAAAAGTGTATGAATGCACTTTTTCTATGCATGACCTCTCTTTCAAGCCAGTTCTTGTTTGGAATAGGTAAATAGGATACTGTTTTCATAATTTTATGTTAAAATCTCTCTTTGTATTAGCAATTTTTTAAAACCTTACTTTGTGGTGACTTTATTACTTTTGGTATACATGACATAACTTACTGCATATTTTATATAGCTGTCACTATACAAAAAACAGAGGAACATGGCTTAGGTAGTCCTCAGGAACTGGCAGAAGCAGAGTATTTCTGTTTAAAAAAATGCTGCGGTTATTTTTTTTTTTTCTTAGCATAGCAGTAATGGGTTTCTCAGAAATCTGAATCAATTAACGTTTTGAATTGCTTTCACAAGTAAAATATTCAAAACTAAAATAATTCCTCATACTGTTTGGATTGTTTGCATCTCAATTTTAATTTTATTTGTTTTGTCAGAAATGTTATTGGCTAAATTCATATATATAGCCTTTTACTTTAAACTGCCAGTACTAAGTTACCAACAAACATTTTAGAATTTTGCTTATTTTGTAAAATATACGAAAAATATAATGGCCTAACAGGTCCAAATAACTTCACAAGTTTTTACATTTCTCTAAACACTTTTAACAGTGTTTAATTTACCAAGTTTCCCACAGATTTATAATAGCAGTTAAACTCAAACCAAGTTAGTATATAAAATGTCCAGGTTAACTTGTTATATTATTACCAAGGAAAATTACTTGTTTGTAGTTTTACTTGAGCATTCACTGCTGCACATTGAGGACATGCACAAAAAATGAACTGAAAACAAATTAGTTTCTAGGGGTAATTGAAATGAAAATCTACTTTTGAGGAATCTGTCTGAAAATAATTAACATTTACAACTGATTTTGACGGGGGGGGGGAGGTGTTCCAACGTACCTGCTGTTTGCCAGTCCATAGTTGGTGTTTCTTCAAGCTTGTGTCATAAGGAAATCATTAAATCTTGTTTTCCTTTTTTTTTTTTCCCCTCTTCCTTTTTTTTTTTCCCTTCCTCTCTTTTAGTCAGGGTGGATGTTGGTTAGGAAAAAGTAAAAGAAAAATACATCCTGGCAGGAATCCTCAGTGGGGTTTGAACTTCAAACCTTCTCCAGCAGGACACTTGAAAAATTTGTTACCTAATGGTGAAGTCCTGGATTCCAGGAAAATTCCAAAAGATTCATTAAGGCTTTTGAGCCCTATGTTCATGTCATGCAACTTTTTTTTTTCTTTTTTTTTAGCAGCTTTTGAAACCTTTTCTTGATGGAGGGAATAACTTACAGTCCTTTCTTCTCTAGCCTTTGGTTTTACTGCAGTTCTCAGGAATAAAGTGGAATGTAGCATTAGGGTCTAGTGTCTTTGATGGCCTCATCATCTAATCATAGGTTTAACATTACTCATTTGCTGGCTCCAGGAATTCCTGCCATTAAGGGCCCTAGAGATGAAACTTTGCCTCAAATATTGATTGAAAGGAAGAGAGAGAAATTTAAGCTCTTTCTGCAATGCTTTTTCTTTAGACATCCCAGTAAAGCTGTGTAACAAATACAGTTAAATCAATTTGTTATTTTTATGACTATTATACATATTATTTAATATTTCAAAATATTCAACTATTTTAAAAATAAGCTTCATTTTATACCTCAAATAATGTGAAGAGCCTAATAATTTTCAAATTTTGAATATTTATTCATTTTCTTCAATGTATACTTGGGAGAGCTATTTTCCATCTACCCAATTACTTGGGGAAATTGCAAGCTTTTAGTTTTTATACCCCATCTGATACTTCAGGGTTGTTTCCTGAGCTTCTAAATAAGGAAGATTTTGTGTCCTGATATTCATTTATTACTAAGTACTTCAGAAGCTAATGCTGTAATGTTTATTGGTGGAGTGAGATCAAATGTTTCTACAGGAATTGGTCAACAGGGGGCTGTAGTGGTGCAAATTGCATTCTCCTCCCCTCACCTTCCTAACTCCAGAAGTATTGCTTCTGTAAATTGCATCTGCACAGAGTATTGTATTTAATCCTGTACGTGTACTAAACAATCAGGTCTGTAGTTCTATTCATACGCAGGAAAAAAAATAGTTAATTTTTTGTATTTACATTTTAAAACAATTTGTCAAAAGAAAACACAAGGTAAATGCTATAAAAATACTGATACATAAGTTGGCTAGAAGAAGAGAATGGCAGACAGACAAATATCGTAATCCAACCTATAGCTAACAGAACTTGGAATTAGGAGCTCAGGAGATGTTGTCTGCAGCAAATGAGGTTAACTCATCTCTGAAAAGAACAGATAGTGCTACCTGAGCTTTTCCATATGATAAATTGAGTAATATGGCCTGGGAAGACTATATAAAGTTCTGCGGTTTTTAATAATCCTAATGTAATTAGGGCTTTTCTTCCTAACATGGGTAAATCCTTCATATTCAAATTGAATGACATTTTACAGATTATGTGGGGAAGTTTGAAATGTGTCACTCAAAAGATAGATGACGATATTAAAAACCTTTGAAAAGTACAATTTTGTTTGCACAGAACAGAGTAACTTTAGACATTGAAGAGGAAAGGGAAATGCGAAGTTTGTTTTCCTTTCATTTGCTACAGCAAATTAGATGCTTTTATGCTCTTTATGTTGGAAATTCCATGTTAACGACTACAGATTAGCAAGGATGTCAGAATTTTTTTTCTTATCTGAGCTCCTGAATAAAATCAACATTGCCAGCGGCTCACGTCCAAGGTATGGTCTAAATTTACATGAAATATCACATTACAAATGTCTGAAGGTACATGTCATGGATAATTCAGTTCATATGGGCAGCCTTTTAGACTCTGAGGGATATGCAATCAAGCCTTTCCCCCAAAGGAATTTGGAGTTTCTGTGAAAAATACATTTTAAGTTTTAAAGGAAGTCCTGTAGGGATGGTGCATCATTTGGGGGTTTGGGGAAGAACAAAATGTTCTACTCTTTATATTTTCAGAATCTCTCTTGTACTGTAACTTGCTTCCCTGCACCCATTTTATTTTTTTCTAGTATCACCTACTTCACTAGATTAAAATTTAGGTTAATTTGACGGCTTTATTTTCTTTATTTCTTATATAAACCAAAAGCATACATCCAAGTACTTGAAATATATTTTTTCTACATAATTGATAATAAACATATAATTATTTTCACTTTTCATAAAACAGGCATTTTCACTTGGATTTAGTCTATTTTAACATAAAACGGATGAAGATGTGTTATGTTTGACAAGATCTGTGCTTGATTAACTGGTCTTTGTTCCCTCAGCCTAGTTGAGCATGTCACAGCTGTGTTGCTCTTGGAGTGGCAGATTTCTTCAATAAACCATACAATTTTTAAAAAAAAAACGTTAATTTTTACAGTGTAGTTCCTTCTTACATCAGATTTAGACTTCAATTACTTTTTTCTTATTCTTTCTTTTTTTTTTTCCTAGCCAAAACTACAATAGTTTCTAAATACTTGCAGATCTTTTGCAAATTTTTCTCTTTGGGGATACAGTTTCTGCGGAAACTGAATGGTGTTATCCCAAAGGAGTTTTATCCCATGCCACTTCTATTTTTATGTATCTTATCTATTAACAGGGGAATTTTATTTTCTTAAACAGAAAATACTGTCTTAGTATTTAAGACATCTTGCTACTTGACCTGTTTAAAAATGTAAGTATTATAATGGATAAATGGTTACTTAGGGAAAAAATGCTATGTCATTTGTGTTTGTAGAATACGTGTAGGTTTCAGGATTTTGTTGTTTTCAATACATCATTCATTCTGTTGATTTCCTCTCCCCCCATGTGGGAAGTTTGATCAAGATTGTAATTCAGGAGCCTCCAAAGGAAATATCAAAACTAGAATGAAAATAATCTGCTTCTGAATCACTATGTTGAGGAAAAAGATTTCTTTTAGATGCTTTCCCTTGTAAATAGGCCTTTATTAGAAAAACTGTATGAGTGAGGAAAAGGATATACATAACCAAGAAATGCTTTACTTAAAACTGGCAATTAAAACCTGTTAGGAGATTCTCAAATAAATTATAACACATGGTCCCTCTTATAATTAAGCTGTAAATAGATTCTGTAAATTGTTTACTTTTATGAAAAATTATAGAACTTAAAGTGCCTTAGATAAAGCAAATGATACCAGGAGTATATCCATAACTTGACAAACTCCACTATGCAATTAATGGGTAATCTGAGCTTCAGCTAAGTCTTTTAAATATTGGTTAACAGTGTGAGCCTCATAAATGAGTTGTGTCTGTCCACATTGTCTTATCTATTAACCTGGAAATTTAAAAGCTGCTTGGGCTGAATCCAGTCTGTCTCTCCATATCACAGGCAGCCATTCAGTACATACTTAATCAAAAAAGACCTGTGAAGGATCTGCTCCCATGCAGCACAGTCCATAAAACACTTGCCAGTGGTTTGACACATGTAAAACATAGTAGTTATATACTATTATATATACTACAGCAATCAAAACCATAAAGTGGCAAAATGGGGCAGAAGGCAGGAGAGAAGGCGGCAAATGAGTGCCTTGCCTGTTCTCCTAAGTGGCAAGAAAAATATAAACAATGTTAAGAAATTAATCCCACTCCAAGGAGAAATGGAAAAACAAGCAAATAAACAACAACAACAACAACAAAACCAAAAGATGTGCCTTGCCAGTACAAATTCAAAGGAAATTCTCACTGAGTAAATTTGTTTAGCTCCGAGAATATAGGAAAACCTATCAACCAGGCACTGGAGAGATTTCAGTACGCACTAGCACATCTAAATGTGCATTCTGCCTCAAAGTATGGGATAGCCCTTGGGCTTCAGAAACTGGCAGCTGCCCAACACAGAAACCAAGCAGAAAAAGAAATCCTTTCCTGGTCCCTACAGCTGACCAGAAGCAGCCCTGAAATGTGGAATTCATATAATAGAAACACAATCCATGCTTCTTGACACTAAACATACTCTATTCAAGGTTTTCTAGAAAAGTTTAAGTAGGGATTCTCCAGCTCTGCTGTGCAATGCCTTCTTATCAAGGACCATCCTCACAGGTATCTTACCAGGCTCCATCTCAAGATAGTTAGCTTTATTTCTGTACTACGCTATTTGTATGTCTATTTTACATTTTAATATTATGCATTATTAGAAACCTTTTGATTTTCATCATAGATTTCTTTATAATAATTTTGTATGTATTTACTCCTGTTGCCATTATTAGATTGAACTTTAATTATGCTTATTGGTCCTTATTTATTCCCTCCAAAGGTACTCCTAGAGTTCTCATACTCCTTCATTTTTGTTTGATAAGTGATAGCTCTTTCAGAGTAACTGTGATAGTGGCACACTAACAAAATTGTTTGCTATTTGTCTTTTTGACACGAACTGCAGTAGGAAGGCCGAAAAGAAGTTAAATAATGACTTCTTCTCTTAAATCTAAAGAACAATGAACCTGAGATTTAATCTACTTAGGAAACTAAGTCTGATATAACTTCAATGGTTATATCCAATTAATGTTGGTTATGCAAATTCTTATGGAGGTGTAATTTTTTAATCTTTCTTTTTCCTAATTATGAAACAAGTCGGATGTTTCACCTTTGGCAGCTTCTCCTCTGCTAACACCAGTGCTGATATTCATAAGACACAAACACATTTGAAAACTGTTCAGACATTTGTTTCCTGGTTTAGTGGGTTAAGCTGGCTGAGACCCTAGTTTAGAAACTAGCAGAGCTACTCAAAGAGAGGGATTCAGGATTGCAAATCTGGGAGCACAGAGAAGAGAGAAAACTCCACTTGTGTTTTCGTGGCAGCAAGCTGTCAGTCAGAGTCATACTCTTAGGCTGCAGTTTCAATGTTCAGCTTAGGCTTCTCTCTGGCCCGAATCACACTGGCAGAGGTATCCTATCTTCTCCATGCCTAGCTCCACATTAAACCCTTTCACCATGCAATGATGGAAACAGTCACATCAAAATAAAAAGTAACTCTGGATAAAATAGTAATTTTTACTGGTTATACTTCTAGAGTAGTCATGAAAGCAATAGCTCATAGCAGGTAGCAGGTAGGATGGCTGAGGCTGTAGGAAAGAAAGACTGCCCCTGTGACAGTCAAGAAAAAATAGAGGAATTTTGGCATTTGATGGGACATAAATAAGTTACAACCAAAAAAAATCCCACAGATTGCCATACACTGGACAAAGCATTAGAAAGGTGTATGAAAATGTCAGTCACATAGCTCCAAATTGAGGGTTTGTAACTTCACTTTTTATCACTGAAGACTCAAATTTAAGTTCAATAAATAAAGTCTTTGTAGCTGGAGCAAGTAGTTTCTCTAATATTGTCATCCTATTTCGACTATATAAAGGTCCAGCAAGAGAGAAACAACATTTCTACTGTGTCCTTATCCATTATCAAATATGGTACAGCTTAAACATGTACGTATGTTCTGGTGTTGATTTGGGGCTCTTCATAATCCAGAACATGGTTGATATACACGCTTAGTGTAATTTCCAACACCAGAAATGAACTCCAGTACAAACTTCAGGAGAAGCAGAAAACTTTTTTCCTTTATGCTGTTTTGCTCTAGAAATTAAGTGGTTTGTTGGGGGCTGTTGTTGGTGTCTGTCCCCCCCGCTCTTTCC
>NW_009230074.1:29517-40673 GCF_000690835.1 Fulmarus glacialis
AGTGTTTCTCACTTGCTTTATAGAATTCTGGAAGCTTTCCAAAAGATGATCACTTTGCATTATTTTTTTATTTATGCTAAAGGGGTGTCAGAGAATTTTCTTGCATTAATTCCTTGTCCATGTGTGGAATGTCTTCCAGCCCAATCTCAGTCTTCTCTTGGCCATCTGCTTCTGATAATGTAACTTTCAAATGGAAACCATCAGTGTATTCTTTCCTACTTGTTGGGCAATTTTACTGTCTCGATTATTCTGTGAGATGTCCTTCCAGATCCCCATACACTCAGAGAACTACTTCTATGTTTTGCCTTTAGTAATAAGCAGAATCTCTTCTTCAATATCTTACTTACAGCAGAGTCATCAGGGAACTTCTGGTCCTTTCTGTTGCCTGTCCTTGTCCGAGTGTTTTTGTCAAAAAATGTCAAAGACTACATTTATTACACATCAGTGAGATGCTGATCTGAACCTGTTCTAGATTCATGGCAAAACAGGCAGGATCAGAAAACCCTAAGAATTACTTTCCCCATATGCTAATATGGCAAGATGCCTTCTCTATTAAGTTGCCTACAATTGAGAAGGATCTTAGATCAGAGGAAAACACCGAGAAAGTCAGAAAGAGTCAGCTGGTATTTCTTAAAGGGCTGAGAAAGGGCTCATTATTGCAGAAAGGGCAAAAGCTCATTATTGGAGGCATCATGATTAATAAATATACCATAGTTTTGGGGGGGTTCATTATCTATATAATGGAGACAATGTGAGGAATAGTTTTCTGTTCATCAAAAAGTCTTCTCTTTAATGGTGCATTTTGGAAGACTTCAAATTAGTTATCCACCTCTAACATCAAAGATTGGTTGAGTTGGTTAAGTGGACTGGCTTTTATAAATCCTATAATTTTAGGATTAATAGCCATATGTAGCAACACATGTTGTTAATAATAATTTTAGTGTCTCGTAAATGAAGAACTATTTTTCCAGTCAGGAAGGAAGCTCTAGAAGTTATGGAGACGCATGTATCTTCTAACACACATCTTCTGCATTAAAGACATGCAGAATTTCTGCAAGGTGATTAAGGTTAATATTGTATCATCTAAATAAATTTGGCCATTTCCCTAGTGTTGTTTGGGTAATGTAAATGTTTTTGCAATTGTGGATTTTTTTTTTCTCTTTTCTTCTAAGATACCGATGAAATGTTCCTCTGGGAACTTTTGACTTCATTTCCAAGATAAATTGGGCAATTACCACAGGTGATCAGAAGGGCAGTGGGTCTATGTGTTTCCAAGAAAGCAAAAAATTAACATATTACTCCAAGTCAAGAAAATAAAGGAAAAATGAGGCTTTAGTCTTGTGAAAGTGAAATCTGAAACTTCCTGTTACCTTTGCTGCATTGTTCATATTGCAAGTCATATTCACATAAATAGTGTTGTGAAAGTTTCACATTCTTTTCCTTTCTGTGATTTGGCCAGAAGCCCGGTATATTCCAATACTTGCAGATTTGCCTTCCAGGAGGATGTCGTCAGTCATTCTGCAACTTCCTTATTGTGGGAAATAGTCGCTTTTAAAATGGATGACCTATCATAAAATCCTAAAATTGATCCCAAATTTACTTGAAAGAGTAGACCAAAAATACGTTTTATTTATCATCTATCAGCAGTATACATATGAGTGTGAGAGAAGGATAAAGGCAGTAAAATTGAATTCTTAGATCTGATTCTCATTCCAAACAATAATGGAAGGTTTTAAGACTCCAATATCTTTAGCTCAATTCTTCTAGGAATGGTAGGGACAGTCCTATGATCTTAAAAGCTGTATAATCTTCTCAAAAATTTATGAGCAATCTGATCAAAAATTTATGAGGCTGTATCTTGAAATCAGTTGGTTTTTCTGTTTTTACCTACTTTTAATGGACATGGTTTTCTGCCATAAAGAAACATTTCCTTCAATCTTGTAACATTTCCTTCGAATCTTTCCTTTTAAATGAAGTAAAGCAAGTTATTGGTGATTTTAGAAGGTAACTTCACAACATGGAGTTCAAACCCAACCTAAATTACATGCATGTTGTGAATTGCAAACACATTTCTGTAAAATTTCCCCTTCCTTATCCTGATAAAAGGTAGCACCTGTTCAGCTCTGTACAAGACTTTTCTCCAAACATATTCAAGGGTCCATAAAGAAGAGAGTCAGTATAATAGAATTTCATCTGTCTCAAGAAGTTATGATTAAAATACAGTGATTGAAGAATTGAGGTATCAACTGAGTTATTAATGCCTTGGACTAGAAAATTCAATAAATATTGAATTTGACAAAAAGGAAAAAAAAAATACTCAGGTTAGTTTAAGACATGGAGAAGAGACAATTCCAAAGAAGCTGCAACTGATTGAGACAGTGGCACCTGTAGGGGAAGGAGAATTGTAGGGGGATTACTACATCAGTTATCAGTCCATTCAGTAACTGCAGTTTGTTGAGAAACCTGTAATTTGTGATGCAATTTTAGACTTCCTTGCAGAAATTGGAAAGGGTGAGAGCTGTCATGTAAATTATGAAAACTCTGAGAGTCACTATTCCTTTTTTTTATAAGGATACTATGTCAGATTTATTATATTTTTAATACTATCACAAGATCTTTTTTTAAGAAATTTTAAATCATCATAAATAAAAATTTTAAAATTATTGTAAGCAAAGGTTAGAATCATAGAATAATTTGGGTTGGAAGAGACCTTTAAAGGTCATCTAGTCCAACCCCACTGCTGTGGGCAGGGACATCTTCAACTAGATCAGGTTGCTCTGAGCCCCATCCAGCCTGACCTTGAATAAGGTTGATTTGGAAGGAAGTATAATATAAACTAAAAAAAGTTCTTAGCATGCCAAGCCTAGTTGTTCCTTTTTTGCTCCTTCACTATTATTTTTTACCTGTGCAAATTCGCTGGTATCAATTTAACATGTTGCTAAATTTGTTAATACTGTCTAGCCTCTTTTTTTTTTTTTTTTTTTTTTAGTGCACTGGGGATTGGAGAATATTAAAGAAATAGGACTAGGAAAATACACTCAAAAGTAAAAATCGTAAGAATATCAGAGAGTAAGAAAATGTATGTCATGATTTGAAAGAAAAAAAAAAAAACAACTGAATTTTAAGTAATAGCTGTACTGTGTTATGGTTCATTATTTAGAAGTTTTAGCCTTTTACTTTCATCCTGGTTTTATTCATCTCCTGTTCTCCTCTGCATGGACAGTTTCATAACAGGATTCAGTCTGAACCTTCTGTCAGGGAATGTGTACTGATGCTTTCTGGATGCAGTGGTGCTTTTCAAGCAATAAAAGAATAGAGGAGGAGGACAAGTTAGGTGGGGGCAGGAGGGCGGCAACTACCAGTATCCTAATAATTTAGTACATTTTTGGTGTCTTCAATAGTAGTTTGCATAATATAAAATATTTAGAACATAGCTATAGTGGACGGTAATTGAACTTAATATCTAAAGTTATAATGTTTAGTTACTGTGTATGAAGACAATTTTTTTATTTCTGTCAACATGAATAAAGTTAAAAATTAAATTTGATATCTTCATTCTGGTTTTAGTACAAACAAGTGATAAACATCATCATTCTTGAACACTGTCTGTGTTAGACAGTCTCTAAATGTGTCTCTATCCCTGAGTCTTCTATACCCTACCTTGTTCTGAGAGGTGCACTGCTGGCAGTAATAATCATCCCCACTGCCCTATCAAGCAGGACCCCCAAGGGAAGAAAGGTCAACGCATCCTCTTGTATAGAAGAAATTCTCTAGTAGACAATTTTGTTGAAGTCTTCCGTTACTTCAGCATGTAATTGGCATCAGCATTTTTGAGGCACAGAAAAGTCTCCCAGCTCTTGTTTTAAGGCCCAGAAGGTTCAGGATATGAACTACACCAAAACCGCCTGAGATGTAGTGTAGTCATTCAAGCACTTAGCTGCTAATAACCAAATGTCTATGCTATGATTCTACTTGCCTATAGCATAAACTTTCCAACCACTGTCACTGCATCCATGGTGTTTATCTTTCTGCTTCTTGCATCTTGAGGGCGAGAAAGATTTTCTGCGGAATCTAAGATAATTTAAACAAAATCGCTGCACGTTCTTTGAGCGTGTAACTCCACATCTTAATCCACTTCTTAAAGTGCATGCAGTGATCTGAATGGCCATTGCAAAGGCAACTCTAATGCTGGCATTTCTGAGTTTATTGGTTGGGTCTTTTAGAAAGAAACTGAAAAAAAAGAAAACCAGATGCCTGTTCACAAATACGGTTCACGTCTCAGGATCGTGAATCTGTTATATTAAATTATGCCTAAAACAGAGAGGAAATTATGGTAGTAATAATTATTGTGGATTAATGGAGGGTTGGGAGTTTGTAGTGATCATTATGTTTTCCACTAGTTTTTGGTAGATAGTTGGGCAGGTTTCACACATTTTTATCGTGAATAATTGCTTTGGATAGATTTATGAGATTTTCCACCTGTGGAGACATAAGAAGAGATTTGTTTGCTTCCACATTGATATCTAATGGCTTTTGAGATACCTTAAGATATCTCACCTAAAATCCACTTAGCCATTTTGTATGTCCTGCAGTATCTGAGACATTTGCACTGAGCAGGAAGATCTGACAAAAGACTTGCAAGAATCTCTTGGTCTTTTGCAGACATAGGTAGACCCTTTGTCTCTCTTTAAAAATTTAGTTAGCATGCTTTCTTCTAGCTGTCTTAGGAAGCCTTTTTTTTTTTTTTGTCTTCTCTCTTTTCAACTTCTTTCCTGAACTGTAGTCACACCAGTTCTGCTTTTCTGACTGTAGAGTCATAGTAGCTGTGGTGCAGAAAAGCATCTCAAAAGAAAATGCTAATAGGGATTTTTATAGTATACAGTAAAAGGCTCTGATTAAAAAAAAAAAAAAGCTACACCTCAAATATAATCTCTAACCCAGACTATTGTTTCTTAAAATGGCGCTAGGTGCCTATGTTTAGGCAATTGAATCCTTTCCTTCTTAGTTTCTCAGAGTCACTTTGTACTATACCAAGGTAATTTAATTGCTTCCAAAGATTAGATCATTAGGCTTGCTTCAGTTACTGGATTTGGAAAAGAACAAAATCAATAGCACTGAAGAAAGGACCTGTTACAATGGTTTTCTAGCCCACAAGCTAGAGGCGTGAGTGCTGATACTCCATCTTCCCTAATCAGGACTTACCTGCTCAGTAATAGGTTAAGAGTATGTTCATTATTTGGGTATTTTAGTAGCTTGCCTCTTATAAAACCAATCAAGATTATTGTTGTTGGGCTTTTTTTTAAGATGCATGACTTGGTCAAATCTGTGGATTTTCATAGGATCAGTAAAAAGCACCTTGCTGATTAGTGACTAGTTTTCACAACTATTCTTTCAGAAAACCTCCTTATCTGTGCAAAGCTATCTTTTTATCAGGAAACAAGCATTGGGGATTTCTGCCTGATTTTTTTAGTCCTGGAAAAAAAGGAAATGTAAAACAGAATATTTCTGTAACTGTAACTCTCTCTACCCATTTTTGTTTATAACAAGAAGTCTCGGACTAGAAAATTTTTCTCTGAGCTGTAATCCAGCTAATGTTTTTTGATTTTTTTTTTTTTTTTTCCCATACGATGAAAAGGAAATGTTTATTACTCTTAAAGAAAAGTTTTAAGGAATTATCCCAAAAGAAAGTAATCTTTACTTGCTAGAGAGATATCTCGACTTTTTTCATCTCAAGTATCAAAAGTCTGTTGGTGTGATAAAGGCAGTGGGTTGTATGGCAAAAAGCTGTTTGTAATGCATTGAGAATTTTCTCTTTAACTTAGTGGTGTGTAAAGTAAAAGTTGTTATCTTTTAATATCTATTAAGTGGTTTAAATCAGTTTTGAAAGTTTATCTTGGAAATCCATGTTAATAGTAAAAGAATTTTAAAAACTCAGTTTGTTATTAGCGGCTGGTTTTGTTTTCACTTATAATGGGGAAGAAACAAAAATTGAACTCAAGGAGAGATGGATGGTACACAGGTTATTGCCTGCCCTATATGATAAAATGTACAAGGTGTAACAGTGAGGTAAGGTGAAGGAACTACTGCTGCTGTACTTTGTTGCACTTTATATGTTCATTGGGCAACTGTATGAATTGGAGAAAAAAGATGTGTTTTCATGTTCTCTAGACAAGAAAACTAAAGCTTGCTTAAGGATGAAACCGAAAACATGACTACCTAAAATTTATTTGAAAATCAGAATGAATTACAGTTTTTAAATGATCAGGTCATTCTTCTTTGGGAAAAAAAAAAAAAAAGAAAAAAGAAGAAAAGCATTAAATTAAGTAGTTCAGCCTAAATTCAAGCTCCTTAGGAAGTCATCAGGGTCAGCTTCAGAAATACGGTTTAAAATCCTTGGGTTTTGATCATGTTATATTTTATCTTCTTAGGAATGGCAAAATTCTATTCAGAAGAATGCAGGACTTGCATTTATTGAGCTCATCAATGAAGGAAGGTAATTAATTTTAAAGCTTTTGAACAAGTAGTCATTTTGCATTTATTCCATTGAGTGATGATACTTCCTCACCATCTGTTCCAAAAAGATTGTGAAAAGGCCAGTTTAATTAAGAGATTTATTGTATAGATACTTTATATAGTAAATATTTAATTTGTATATGTGTAAATTCTGAAAATTTTGGTTATTGACAGAAGGAAATAGTGCTCCCATGAACTGTGTGTAGGTTTGGATTTATTTGAGAATTGAACCACCATTTTCCAGAGCAGCAAGGTTGTTTTACCCAGACAGTCCAGGGACCCCAATCTGTAAACCCATCTGCTGCTCCATCTGTTTTAGGAGCACAGCTTTCACTGTACAGATACACTTTTCTATACTATCAGTTCACGAGGAATTATTTTATCTAGAATTTCTGGTCCAATTTGAGTCCTGTAAAACACACAGGACATTATGTTATAAGAGCTGCCTTGCTTTTGCAAATTATTAAGATACTTTATTATCAATCAAGTAATTTTAATGCTGTATCTGTTTATATCTTCTACTCTGTGTGATGTTTGTCAGTACTTCCAGCCAGCAAGCTGGGCAGCAAAGGGGGACTCTTTGGCCTTCCTGGTAGTGTAATGCCAAAGACAAATGGAGCCACTTGTGTAATGTGCGTGACTTGTATTGGCCAGTACATTAAATCCATTTGAATCTAGATGTCTTGATATGTGCAGTTGAAAAAAAAAAAATAGCAATATGCCTGTTGAAGAGATTTTGTCATTTTGTGTGTGGTTTCTTTTTTTCACCAATAGTATGTCATTACCAGTAGTAAAGTATCAAATCTTCTCTTTATTATAGGATATTTTTTGTCTAGCTGATATTTCAGTGGTTAAATCATGCATTCATTTAAAAGGAAGACTAGAAAACATCAGAGATAGGAATATAGGAACATTAGTATCTGGAAAACAGGAGCAAGTAGCTGTATACCCAGTTTTTGGTTGGTGTAAATTCTTTGAACGCACACGAAGTTACACTGCAATATAGCCATTGGAAATGTAGTCCTTTCATTGGAAATTCTTCTTGCTGCAAAGCAGCAATATGAGTTTGCACCATAATAGGGCTCATCTGAGTGGGTCACGTGCTGCACATTACACAATAAATATTACATAGTAATAGACCGAATAATGATAGTAAGCTTATGTTCTCAGATAGTAATTAATATAGAATCCCATTTTGACCCTTTTTATTTTCTCAACCAGGCAGATGGATTCAGATATTATTGCATGCTCGCTATTGATAAAATGCTCATTCCTAACAAATCCTACATCTGCTTATTTTTAGCAGTCAGGTATTAAGATATCCATGGACCCTCTACTCCCCTCTAACAACAACTTTTCAAAACAAAGTAGTATTTAAGAACTGCTGCTTAAATTCAATCAATGAAATGTCTAATCAAACTGCTCTTAAACATGTGTTCCTCCATATACTTTTGTCAGAAAGGTGTTTTAGAAGAAGTGTGTGTGCTTTCCTAGAACGCTCTCCTTTGCAATCAGCCCATCCGTTTTTAATTTACCCTTTTGGGTATAAAGATAACAATCCTTTAACTGGAAATTGTTATAAATATTTATTCTGCTTAATAGCTAAACTTGTGAATGCAATTCATCAATCATAGCTAGAGAATGCAATTGTGCAGTTGTCAACAATTAACAGGACATAAACAGTTGATGAATGTGCAGCTGAATTAAAGTGCTCCCTAGGATAACCTGAAATTATAAACCGGATCATTTAAAGGAATCTAACAAAGGATCTTTATAATTAAAACAAAGCAGGGTTAATGGGATGTAAAATTGCATATAATCGCTGTGCAATAATGATTGAATTTTAAATTATTAAAAGCAAAATGAAGACTAAGAATATTTTGAAGGACTTTCTGGGTAAGATTTTGAGAGACATGGGTAATAAATCAACAGTTTTTTCTTTTGAGCGTGGAGGAAAAGGTTTAGAAGTAATGCAGAGGATCATAGTTTTTAATATCTTCAGTTAGATGTCTATCTGTTTTAATATATGGATGATATAAGGTGATTTTCTGAGTACCTAACTTTTGTTGTTTCTGCTTGAAATAATTCGAGTGCCTTTCTGATCTTTGACTTTATTAGAAATGTTCTGAAACAAAATATTTCAGTGTAGTTGTAGTTAAAAAAATTACATCTATATTCCTGTCACTTTAATAAATTTCATTTTCATTTTAAATCAGTTGATTTACTGTGTTTGTTTCTGTTTTTTCTTGTTTTAGATGAAGTTTTGTTAGGAAGGTCTGAGTGACACATATTTGTAGAATTCAGCGTACAAACACTCTGATACAGCTTTCTAAGAATAGGAACTGTTATAACAGTTTTTAGTATAACAAAAATATCTAACTATAGATTTAAATTAATGCTTTCAAGGAAAACCTATGCCAAGATATTTAATTTGGAAGTATAGAATAACACTGTAATATACCTGAAAGATTTAGAGACATCCTGGTTATGATCTTGAAGTTTATGCTTCTTTTTAATCAGTCTCATGCTATGAATATGTGATGTTGAGGGTATCACACATGTCAAGAGCTTCACTGATAGCAGCTTCATTAGGATTTCAGATTTACATTAGGGTATACACATAAGTAGGCTTCTTAAATTAAGAGCTGGATGCATCTGCAATGTTGGCTGTAAAAGGGACATGAAAAGAGTTCTTTAGGAATGATGTGGGAGGGAGATAACCCACATTTAAGTGAGGTGGTGATGGATGAGGTCAAAAGAAAAGAGTGCAGGGTGACAAGAACAAGAGATAAGATAGGAGCACCCACCTCAGGTCAATATGTACACAAATGCATATAGCTTGGGAAACTAGCAGTAGAAATTACTCCACATGCAATCACGAAACTATGACATCACTGGAATGAATGAGGCTTGGTGGGACAGCCTGCACTGTGTGACAGAAGTGCTGCGATGGTGTTGTGGTTTAACCTGGCAGGCAGCCAAACACCACACAGCCGCTCGCTCACTCCCCCCTCCCCTACAGTGGGATGGGGGAGAGAATCAGGAAAAAAAAGTAAAATTCATGGTTTGAGATAAAGACAGTTTAATAGAACAGAAAACAGGGGAAAATAATGATGATAATAATAATAACAATAATGATAGAATATACAAAATGAGTGATGCACAATGCAGTTGCTCACCACTGGCCGAGCAATGCCCAAAAGCGATCGCTACTTCCTGGACCACGCCTCCTATTTATATACACTGAGCATGATGTCATATGGTATGGAAAACCCCATTGGTCATTTGGGTTAGCTGTCCTGGCTATGGTCCCTCCCAGCTTCTTGTGCACCTGGCAGAGCATGGGAAGCTGAAAAGTCTGTGACCAGCGGGATACTTAGCAATGACTGAAAACATCAGTGTGTTATCAACATTCTTCTCATACTAAATCCAAAACACAGCACTAGGAAGAAATTTAACTATCCCACCTGAAACCAGGACAGTATCCACCCCTTATTCTATACCATCTATGTCATGCCTGGGTCTCACATTTTCCAATACATTCCAATTAATCATCACCACTTTTCTTGTCTTTTGATATACACACACAGATATCATTCCCTTAGTCTGTGGGCCATCTCTCTAAAATGTTCTTTGAGTTCATTTAGTCCATGACTTTGGGCTCCACCTGTCATAACAGTCTTTCAGGGCTGGAGAGATGGTGTGTGGTGTTGGATTACTGCATCCCGAAGCCAGTTCTGGTTCCATTATCGCTGCGCTTGTCCAGTTCTATCACCATTGCACTTTGCTCGGTTTCATTAGAGTTCATTCTTCATTAATCTGGGTGATTCTTACTGCAATACCGTTGATATGACATATAGCAACCATAGAAGTGATGATGTACCATATTATATAGCAATTAACATCATGCAATTCAGTTCATTGGCTATTTTCACCCAAAATCAAATCCCCTTGAGGTACATATTGGACTTCCGCATCCTTTCATATTACTCACCAAGTACAGCCAGGTCCTTGAGCAAAAGCAATCCCACGGATGGGTTTTCCCTTGCCTGAGGCAGGAGTAAACCCGACTGTCTTCCCCAGCATATTTTTTATGTGCAATACAGGGACTTTATCCTCATCTACAGTACAAAAAGGTTTTGACTGGGCAGGGCCAGCTCGATTGAAAGATTCCCTGGTGTTGAATAGCCAGGTGGCTTTTGCTAAATGTGTATCCCAATGCTTGAATGTCCCACCACCCATTGCTCTCAACATAGTCTTTAGCAGTCCATTGTATCGTTCGATTTTCCCGGTGCATGACAGGGGATGTGATATACCCACTCAATGCCATGCTCTTTGGCCCAGGTGTCTATGAGGCTGTTTCAGAAATGAGTCCTGTTGTCTGACTCAATTCTTTCTGGAGTGCCATGTTGCCACAAGACTTGCTTTTCAAGGCCCAGGGTAGTGTTCCAGGCAGTGGCATGGGGCACAGGATATGTTTCCAGCCATCTGGTGGTTGCTTCCACCATGGTGAGCACATAGAGCTTGCCGTGGCGGGTTTGTGGGAGTGTGATATAATCAATCTGCCAAGCCTCCCCATATTTATATTTCAACCATCGTCCTCCATAGCAAACGGGCTTTACTCACTTGGCTTGCTTGATTGC